>NC_080675.1:21917012-22220043 GCF_030445035.2 Dasypus novemcinctus
AAAATTATATTCCAACAGTAAAATACCCAAAAGCCAGTTAAATATCTCTAATTTAATTTGATGCATTATTTTATATATATATATATATATATATATATATATATATATATATATATATATATGTAATGTACTCATTGGTCAATGAACACAGTACATTATTACTCAGTAGAAATTCCTCTGACTACCACAACTTGACTCATTTCAATTTATAATCTTTAGCATATTTTAGTCTCCTCCTGAGATCAAAGGATTTGTTCATTACCTCTTAGATTTGCTCAAGGGCTTGGAAACAGGGGGATGTCCTAGCTGACCTTTAATGATCCCTTCTGGTCTTATGACTCAGAAATAAATTAAAGTTTTATGATCACATTATGCATAAGCATCAGCAGATCTGGAAGACAATGAGGATGAAGTCTGCGCTCAGACTCTCCCTCCTAGTATTTATGCTTCCTATTCATTTCATGCATAACTAATTTCATATAGCAATTGGTAATCGCATCTTGGTAATGACACCACAGGCATCACAAAACAATTGCAATAGTGGCTGCAATTCATTGTAACTACAGCTAAATGCCAGCACTGCAGCTGAAATACCTCCCTCATCCACCCAAAAGCAAAGGATGAGAAGAACAAAATATAGCTTTGAAATGGTCACCTTCATAACTAGTTTTCAGTTCTAACAGACCTGGTTCCTACTTTTTTTTTTTTCCTTCATGTTTTCAAGGACAAAATGATTTATTAAGACAGCAAATCCTGGGAGTTAGCCCTCCTTTGCCAAAATGAAAAGACACATATCCCTTATTTATACCACTCCAACCATACCACCATATTTGTCAAAATCATCATCGTTTCCAAATCTGCTGATGCTTATGCACAATGTGGTTATAAATAAAAGGATATATATTTTTTCTGTCATGCATCCCATTAAATCAACAAAAACAAATTCAAGGAGAAGAACTGATTATCATGGATATAGTAAAATAGCAAAGATAGTGTTCCTCTCTTACTGGAACTCAAATGCAGTGTCTATCAGAGATACCACAGAAGTGTCTATGAAATGTGCTAATACTACTATGATAATTAAGAATTAAGAATTAAGGTAATATTTTATGGCACTTTTAATCCTCACAAGACACATTCTGTTATTTTATTTCATTTTATAATCATAAAAATTCTGGTAAGTACTGGAAGCTAATACTTACTATTTCAAATCCACAGATAAGTAATTAGAGGCCCAAAGAACCAAGTAATGTTTCCATTGTCATCCAACTTCATTCCCCATTTCTTTGTCATTGAATAGCATCTCTTACTTAGTGTGTAGCAATTCAGAAGCCCAAGTCTTATAGCCAGGGCACCAAACCAGAGATGGAGAGTCCATGGTTATGACCCTGAGTCAGGTGCTTATGTCATCCTGCCTATTAGAAACTGTTTCCCCCACAGACTCAATCACTCTCCAGCTACTCTGGGATTGTGCAAAGAAGATGTTGTAAAAGAGAAGGGAGATCAATCTTTGGGATTGTATCTTCCATTTTATTATTTTATACTTTTGTTAAGTCAGGATTTCACAGCTTTAAACAGTTTCAAAAAGAAAATAGAAAAAAAGAAGTTCCTGCTCTAGCTGTGATTCCTTAACTATGAAATTATGAAATCCTTGGGGTCTCTTAGGTGACACAGTGTTGACTTACCCTAGTCAATCCTTCCTAGTCATCATGGGAGGACAGACCAGTAGACTTCATCATATATTACAATTATTACTAACATTTACACCAGATCTTTTCATCTTATTAAACACTGATACAATTCAGGTAATTTATTCATTAGTTTGCATGTCCATAGTCAAGTTTAAATCTCTTCAATCATGAAATGATATCGTTTACTCTTAAAACAGCAGCCATTTTCATTTGTGGACTTAATTATTCTCTGAATGATTATGTTTCAATTTTCTTTCTCCAGATATGTACCAAATACATATTTTTAAAAATCAGAAATATATAATCTCCACTCACCTTACAAATTTTGAAATGTAATCTTTTACTAAACAATGGTTACATAGATCAGCAATTAAATGTATCTATTATCATGCTCATAGAAATTCTGCTGTGCCCCTGGTTCACTGAAAGACCAGGGACTATAACTGACAACCTTTTACATGGAGTTGCTGGTAGAACTACTCCTTATTTGTCCAACGAAAGAAGCCTAATTCACTGAGTCCAAAAAGAGTAGAAGAGAATTATGCTTTTAGAAATTAATAAGCTAGAGAATTCAGATCCACCTTCTTTTTCAAAAAAAAAAAAAAAAGGACTAAAAAATAAGAAGAAAAGAAGAAAGAACATTCCAGTTTTGAATTGTCAAAAGTTCACCGTAACTAAATGTATTATGACATTACACGGAACAGAAGAATTAATGAACTTTGAAAGCCTCTTGGAAAAATACACATGGGATCTCTGTTCTATATTAAAAATATTAAAGCCATGGAAACACAATCCATTCACCATAATAAAATAACAAATTTAGAAATAAATTAAAGTTTGGAAAAGTTAACGAAAACATCAAATGAAGAAAATATCAATGGGAGTTTAAATATGTTAAATTATTTCTGATTTGGAATATCTACTTAATTTCATTTTTAAGCTTGTGAAATTTGCTAGCAATTATATCTGCATCATTTCAATGAAATCACTTTACACATATATTCATTTGTCACTGTTACACTTACATAATAATAACATCATAAAGAAGAAATACTGCTTGGTTCTGCTTCCAAATAAGTAATACTTTAAAAAAATTGAACAACATAGGATTCACTAGTCATTCACCCTAAATCATGGCTTGAATTTAAAAACAATTCTTATATATTCAACCTGAAAGTCTTATGGTTGTGGAAAATGTACAGAGAAATAAATCTATATATATCCGGACTTTGGTGTACAGCACAATTCAGCTGGAGAGAAATTACTTTAATTCTTAAATCTCACCTTCACTTTCTATGAACCATGAAGTTTCAGAAATAATACTTCGGAAACAGTCTATTGAACAGTTCTTAATAGAAACACAGTCCCAACATGAACATTCCAGACTTTTCCTGACATTTTAATTTCAACTAAATATAAAATGAAGTTGCCAATCCATTCACTCAAGGGAAAATGAATCCATATGTGTTTTTTTGACTTATAAAAACTAAATATTAGCGTATGTTTCCATAAAAACCACTTGAAATCCACATTCAGATTTGGCCTCTATAACAATCTTAGGGGATACTATCTCTTATAAAAGGTGAATGTAGCATTAGGCCCAAAGTTGATCAAAACCTGCTCTAAAAGGTTATCACACTGAATCCACTAGTTTTGGAATGATGTTAAATTTGGTAAAGAAAGTTTCCTCTCTTGTTTTCATTAGAGTAGTTGTACTATACAAAGCCTCCTTACAGACACACTGGAACAAGTTTCATGGTCTAAGTGTATGGAGAAGCTCTAAGGATGAATTTCTGAAGGTAGAACTGTTAGTAATTTATTTAATCTGAATTATGGTAAAAATGTTATTGTCCTTCCCTTCCTTTGTTTGAAATTTTGAGGCTGCATAGACCATTTAGTTGCTTATTATAAATAGACTTCAATAATGTTTAAGGGACATAGTGCTATCATCAGGAAGATTGATAATAAAAGAAGTCCTTTATGCAATACAAACCTTATTGCTAATATGTTTCTTCCTACTTCAATTTGTTTATTTTTGAGATTATAAAAAGATAGCCCCTTTTACATGGAGATGTACTCTTTATACAGAAATGCCAATATTCTTTATTTGATTTGTTCCCCAGTAGAGGCCCCAATCTGCTGTGCTAAAATAACATTATGGCATGGCTCCATTTTTCATATTAGAAAGTAATCAACATAGAATCAATAGGAAGCCATGTTCACTCAATAATTAATTGAATTTCCTGGACAAAATAGATGTGCCACAATTTAGTAACCTGTATTACAAAATGATTCTTTCTTCTTATTTTGGCCAAGGTTTTCATCACCAGTTTCAAAAGGATCAGGCTAAATAAATGGGAAACCCATGGAAAAGTACCGCCAGAGAAAGGCATTGTGACCATCAGAGAAGAAAAGACAAATGCTCATTGTGCTCAGTTCTCTAGGTTATATCATAAGACGCTTCAGCAAGGACTATGAGGTAGTCTTCAAAAGAGAGTAATATCATCCAAAATCTCAGACATTCACACAGCTTCTTCTAAGTAGGGAACCTCCCTTCCCTCTGCCTTCATGTTTTCATATGAAGGAACTTTTATTGGAAAGAGTATCCTAGTCTGTCTCTGCTATATTAGTCTCCTGGGAAAGAATAATTTTTCTGATTGATGCATTTGAGCAAAGGAACTGATCATGCTCAAACCAACCACTTTCTTTCTCCTATTTTCAGATCTGCATCTTTGTCTCCTCTCTACATTGACCAGATCTTGTATGGGAGGCCTAATTGTCTTGCCAGTGATTGGCTAGAGAAGTCTGATTAATGCTGATTAATCCCAGATGAAGTATTAGCAAGTCTGGTGGAGACACCAGTCCAAAACTAGGTCCTCCAATTCTGCTTTGTAGTAGCAAAGCTGATATTTTGGTTGCCATCTGTCTGACTCTTGTGTCAACCTTTGAATTAGCATTGAACTTAGGCAAGGGAGTGGAACGCTATTTATTGATTCTCTAAAGCCCTAGCACCTTCTTGGAGAGTCAAAGTATGTATCACCTTGCACTACCAACTGGTTAGCATTGCCTATGCTCAAATTGCCCAGTTTGACCAAGAAAGCCCTTGTGTCTCTCTATATACTCGTGAGTGTGTCTGTGTGTCTTTGTGTGTATCTGTGGAAAATATTAACTAGTATCCTATGGAAAAGAGTTATTGGAATACAATTTGGGCATTGCTGGTGATGGAAACTGTTGGAATATCAAACAGTCAGTTCCTGGAGCTATTACCTTAGACAATCTATTTACTCAATCTAAGTCTCAGTTTTCTTTAAAATGGGTACAACACCAACGTTTATGGCTTGTGGTGAAGAATAAATGAGATTATACACAGAAAGTCTCTGGCACATAATAGAACCTTCAATAAATGTTCATTCCTATCTTTCAGTGATCTCACTCAAGCATAAACTAAATTATTACAAAATACGTAGCTTCATTTCACTAAAAATCTGCTTCCCTTGAGTTTTATGTCCTCTATCCAGGGAACTCTTACTGTTATTCTTAGCCTGGATAACCTCCTACTTCGGATTTCTTTCTAAATGCCTCTTCCTCAAGGAGGCCTTTCTTATTAATAAAAATTTGGTCTTGATTGCACTCTTTCATGGTGTATTATCCTTCACCACACTGATTACAGCTTTTAATTTCATATGTATTTTTAGAATTATGTGCTTAATGTTTATTCACTACAAGAGTTTAGATTTCACAAGGGAAGGATTCCAGTCTGTTTGATTCAGTATTGTATATTAAAACTCCAGCACAGAATATGCACCAAATATTTGTGAAATGAGTAAATTAAAAAAAAAAAAAAATGCAAATGCCAGGAAATCTCATCTATGTATCAGATAAGGGTAGGGGCAAGCAAGGGTTTGTATTCCCACCTTCTGGTTAAAGAATCATGGAGTGATATAGGGTGATGCTTTTGTTTTTTGTTTGGTTTTGTTTTATATATATTGTTTTTATTTTTCTCCCCCACTGGTTTTGCTGTCTGCGTCCATTCACTGTGTGAGCTTCTGTATCTATTTCTTTTTTAATCTTCTCTTCTAGGATTCACTGGGATTCGATCCTGAGGACCTCTGATGTAGAGAGAGCTTCCCTGTCAACTGTGCCACCTCAGTTCCTGGTCTCTGCTGTGCTTCACTTTGGCTCTCCCTTTCATTTCTCTTTTGTTGTGTCATCTTGCTGAGTGACTCACTTGCGTGGGCACTGGTTTACCACATGCGGGCACTCGGCTTGCTGTGCAGGCACTCAGCTCACCACGCAGGTACTGGCTCACCATGTAGGTACTGGCACACTGAATGGGCAATCACATGGGCACTCGGCTCACTGTGCAGGCACTGGTTTGCCACGTGGGTACTGGTTCACCACACAGGCACTCATGTGAGCACTCAGTTCACCATGTGGGCACTTGGCTCGCTGTGCAGGCACCCACATGGCACTCAGTTCACCGCATGGGCACTCGGCTAACGACGCAGGCACTGGCTCACCGCAGAGGCATGCTTTCTCTTCTTTTTCACCAGGAGGCCCCAGAGATCGAACCCGGGTCCTCCCATATGATAGGCAGAGACCTTTTCACTTGAGCCACATCTGCTTACTATGTTTCCTTTCTTTAAGGAACATCATAACCAGCTGAACAATATCTCACTCGGCAAGTTTCATTCTTTTAAAATCAATAAACATACTTCAATAGTGAATTAGGAAGGTCACAGCTGAAATGGATGCCATCAAGCAGCAGCTAGAGTCATCAGGGCTATGCACTCGGTTGAGCCAGTCTGATGAGGGTTGCTGTATTTGTTAGTCAAGAACAGTTAATATTTATATTCATCTTGGGTCCCCGGAATACTATTTCCTTTCCCAGGAAAAGTACATTTGACCTCATGAATTTCCCCATGAACATCTTTGGTAAAACATGCCTATAGCCCTCAAACAAGAGACAGTCATTATAGTTTGTGCGATTTGCCTGTGTCAGAGAACAATCTCTCACTAATGACATGATTCATGTTTGCATTGTCCTCCCTTTACTCTTCCAAATGTGTCTACAAAACAGAAGCAGTGAAATTTAAAAGGTACTTACCTAAAATACAGATTGTTTCCAAAGTATATTAGCCAAAAATCAGCCAAGCCAAACTCAAATAAACTAAGGCCATCAAAGTAATACAAAGCTTTAATACATTTTAAGGCTGGTAGCATCCTTTGTTAGAATGACACACCAAACAGCCAATATTTCTGATTTTCTCCCTAATAACTAGTAATAAGGAATACTCAGAAAAGACATGCATCAACTGCTTTCCTATGTATTGTTTGAAGGGACAGAGGAAGCATTCTTTACTTTATTGGAGTAGAATCTGCTTTGCTGCAGTAAGAGACAATTAGGATTATACATCACTTACTGTTCACTTAAGAATATTAAGGCAGATGCATTGGACACAACTAAATTTCTCTCTCCTACAGCTTAGAAAGGAACTGGTCAGTCCTGGGTTTTTATCAAGATTACATATATAGTTAAATACAAACATTAAGGGAGTTTGATTTAGTAGATGGAGCATAGATTTGGAACCCAAGAGAGCTGAGTTTAAATCCTGGTATAGCCATTTATTCTATATTGCCTTAGGGAATTCATTTCTAACACTCTAAGCTTCAGTTTCCCACCTGTTCATTGGGTAAATACTTTTGACTTGAAATGGCTGTTTTTGAATAGTAGAAAACATAAAAAATGTGTAATAGTGTCTGAACCAAAGGATGCACTAAATTTTACCCATTGTCATTACCATTATTATTATTATTATTATTATTATTACACTGTGTAATTTCATTTTGAACTAAGCATCAAATTCCAATTCCTTCAGGGGCCAGGACAGGTAAAGCAAATGAGTGAAGTTGGCCTCATATAAAATTGGTAATTTGGTGGAGACCATCATGAGAGGAAAGAGTTGGAAACTGATAGCAATGCTGGCATAGCTACTCTTTGATGACTATTTCTTCAGCCCTTCCACCTGTCTGGTCTAAACTGGTTTATCACACAGTTCTCACCCACACCTTCATTCACTTTTTAAAAACATTTACCATCTCCTCATCCTAAATCTAAAGTAAATGATAAAGGAAAACAAAACAGCCCCTCATGATCCCATATTTTCTAGCTGCATCCAAGTTCTCCTCTTCCTCTCTCATGCAAACTCCTTGAAAAGACAGACTTTAAACTCTTTTCCACTTAATTACTTTCCCACCTTCAACTTTTAGGTGGTCTTTCACCTCCACAACTCAAATAAAATTACTCTCATTAAAGTCTGCAGTACCTTCCAAGCTGTCAAATCCAATGGATATTTTCAGTCCTTATATTATATGTGGTTCATTCTCTGCTTCATTTGTCAATACACTCATTTCTTTAAAAGAAGCAACTTACTCCCTTACCCTCCACACCACCGCACTCTTTATGATGTCTGTGGAATCTTCTTCCTTGCTCCACCAAGTCAACATTACAGTTCCTCAGGTTTCTGTCCTTAGCTCACTACTCTTCTGATTCTGCAGTCTTTTCAGTTACCTCAGTTCGTTCATAGTTTCTGAAACCAACTCTGTGCTAATGAGCCTCAAATCAAAGCTTGGGCTTGGGCTTCAAACAGTTACATCTAAATACCTGCTAGACTTCTACTGATGTTTATCAAGCACCTCAAACTCAATATGTCTAAAACTGCAGTCATTAATTTCTCCTCTGAAATTATGCTCCTTTGATGGCTTGCTTCTTTTGTGGAGCCCTGAATCTATGCAAGGGAGACTTTGACCACTCTTTCTCCATTATTCACCCCTCCTTCACATTCATCAATTGCCAACACCCTTATTTCACGTCCTACGTGTTTCTCAAAGCAGATGCCTCCTTCCAATTTCCATTACAAGTCTTAAGATAGACCTTCATAGATTCAGATTCTCCCCTAGACAATTACAATGATTGTTTCTTTCAACTCTCCCTCCACATAACAGCCAGGATGTTGTAATCCTGATCATGTCATTTACTTCTTAAAATTCTTCATTTTCCATCTCTTAAATAGTAAACCAGACTAACTCCACACCTTAACATAGTCATTGATTCCGTATCTGTGTCCAGCCAACCTGCCCAGGCTCACTTCTCAAATTTTGGGCTTCCCAGGTATTGCGGTGGCACCACTGAGCTGCATGCACTACTAAAGCTGAACATGTGCACATCCCATGAAAGAAGAATTCCATTCTACATACACAGATCCCACAGAAATGTGTGCATATGTTCACCAAAAGATATGCACAAGAATGCTCATAGCATTGTCTATTTCTACAGCTGGATTCTACCTGTATTAGTCAGCCAAAGGGGTGCTGATGCAAAATACCAGAAATTAGTTGTTTTTTCTAAAGGGTATTTATTTGGGGTAG
The DNA here is from genome assembly GCF_030445035.2 of Dasypus novemcinctus. Lineage (NCBI taxonomy): Eukaryota > Metazoa > Chordata > Mammalia > Cingulata > Dasypodidae > Dasypus > Dasypus novemcinctus. The sequence continues at coordinate 21,926,132 of NC_080675.1, forward strand.
GAGCTTACAGATATCAGGCCATAAAGCACAAGTTGCTTCCCTTATCAAAGTCTGTTTCCACATTATGGAGCAAGATGGTTGCCAATGTCTGCCAGGGTTCAGGCTTCATGGGTTCCTCTCTTTCCAGGTCTTCTTCTCTCTGGGCTTAGGGTTCCTATCTTCCCAGGCTCAGGTTTCCTCTCTTCCCAGGTTTCCAGCTTCAGCATCAAATTCCAACATCAAAACTTCAACGTTAAGAACCTCCAACTCTGTCCTTTGCCATGTAGTTTTATCTGTGAGTCTCCACCTGCCATGGGGTGGGGACTCAGCGCCCTACTGGCACAAGATGTTTACCCGATTACTTAATCAAGTAAGCTTCTGAATCCAATGTAATCTAATATGCCCAGAGGAAAAGATTAGTTTACAAACATAATTTAATATTTCTTTTTAGAATTCATCTCTAATATTAAATTGCTACAGTTCCTTATTATTTTCATGTTGTATATAGTTTGTTCATTCTCATTACTCTAGATTATTCCATTGAGTGTACATTCCACAATGTTGTTATTCATTCTATTATATATGAACATATGAGTAGTGTAGCAGTTTGATATTGATGAATTCCAAAAAGAAATATTGGATTATGTTTGTAAACTGATCCTTTCCTCTGGGCATCTTAGATTATGTTAGATTACTTAATCAGGTAAACCTCTTGTGTCAGTAGGGCAGAGTTGGGGGTTCATAACATTGGAGTTTTGATGTTGGAGTTTGATGCTGAAGCTGGAGTCCCAGGGAGAGAGACAGAGCCATTCGCCTGATAGTCCACAACTGACCTTGTGGAGAGAGGCAAAACCTAGAGAGCCTGATAGTCTACAGCAGACCCCAGGAAGCCTGAACCCTCGCAGACGTCGGCAGCCATCTTGCTCCAATATGTGAAAACAGACTTTGGTGAGGGAAGTAACTTATGTTTTATGGCCTGGAATCTGTAAGCTCCTAGCCCAAATAAATACCCTTCATAAACACCAACCAATTTCTGGTATTTTGTATCAGGACCCCTTTGGCTGACTAATATAGGAACAAAGAAGTCAGAGGCAAAAGAGCACAGCCTAGTTATTTTAATTATATAGAGTTTAAAAACTGAACAAATGGTATTAAAAGTTACAATAGTGCTTTTCCTAAAAGGAAAACAAAACACATACCAGAACCTCCAGAGGTTTCTCATCTCACTAAGAGTGGAAATCACAGTCCTTTACAATGATTTTTAAAGTACATATACATAAGCTACCCTCCCTTGACTATTTCTGATGCAACTTCCTGCTAATATTTTCCTTATTCACTCTGCTTAAGCTTCACTGAATGTTTTTGAATGCCTTAAAAATCCCTTGCAAACTGCTACCTCAGGGTCTTTGTACTTGCTATTCCTTTACCAGGAATGCTCATTTTTTCAGTTATCTGCATGGATTGCTCCTTCATTTCCTTAAGACATTTACTACAATGACATTTTCACCTGTGAATCCTTCTTTAGTAATCACCTATAAAATTGCAAGAACTACTCTCATACATATACACACCAACTAATTTTTTTTTTAATCTCCTTGTCCTGCTTTATTTTTATCCTTGGGATTTATCATCATCTAACATATTCCATATTGCATAAATTTACTTGTTTATTGTCTTTTCTTTCTCACTAGAATACCAGCTCCGTAGGGATTTTTTCCCATTATATTTGTCACTCTAGTTCTAGAGCATAAGAAAGTATATAACATAGTAGGATTAAGTATATATTTCTTGAATGAATAAAAGAAGCAGTAAGATGATCTAAATTCTGAAACCTCAATGAGCTTAGCCAAACAATCTATTTCTTTTCTCAGAATAGGAATTATAAGGAATGTACAACACAAGGACATGTTAGTGTCTGGAATGTAGTGTCTGGAAAGCAATGGCAGAATGTAGTGTCTGGAAAGTGATGTCAAGTGAAGGTACACTAGTTTTTGTTCTTAAGAAAATACATGTATATTTGCTTTAATTGCTATTGTTAAATTTAGTTAAAACAGAAAATTCCAGAGAAAGACATGTGGCACATTATTCCAGTAAGCATTAGAGTTCATAAACTAGGCTGCCCCTGAATGAAAAGAGGGCACAGAACACAGTCTAAAATATCTGTGCTTATGACAAATTATCATTTAACGGTATGTGGGTTGTCCTATTGGAGTAAATTTCAATATGTGGTGTTAAGTAATCATTATTCTTCCAAACATATGGGGTTGAGAATCTGGGCATTCAGAGAGAGAAATATTTGGTGAAATAATTTGAAATCAAATTAATCAGATTCAGTGTTTAATGAATGAGTTCATTTTTTATTCATTTTCATCAGTCTTTTGTTTGGATCATTGATTTTGGTCTAGATCAAAAGTTGTCAGTATTGGCTCTTAGTAGAAACATCTAGAGAGATTATTTTAAAAATTCAGATACCCAGGTTCTACTACCAAAGATTCTGATTTAACTGATATGGGCACAGCCTGAAAATCAGGAATTTTAAAGTTTCCCAGGTGATTTAATTAAGGTTCAGAACTGCTGTCTATATACTTAACATTTTAAACTTGTAACGTGAATCAAAAATTTAGAATTCTGTTATTTAATTTTTTACATTCATTTATTTATCCTGTCATCATATAAGCATTTTTTAAGCATCGGTTCTATAAATGTGCTAGGCAGCATGTTAGCAACAGTGTATAAACTGGTAAATGAGAATAATCCAGGCCCTGCCTTCTTCATGACAGTCACCTACAGTAGATTCTATTACACAAAATGGATACCATCATCTAACTGTGTCACATCTCAGACTGAATCATCTCTTTGAAATACTGGAACTTGCCTCTAGCTATGAAGACAGCTGCTTCTGAAGTGAAATCATGGGGTGACAGGCTGTTATTAACACGTCAAGAGACTCTTTCCCAGAGTTTTTCATGTGACTTCTCCGTCCTGAGCCATGTGAGCTTTCCTTACTCCATCTTCTCAATTCCTTCTTTCTTTCTCCTGCTAACAACATCCATTTATTTTCCAGTTAGCCCCTCACTGTCAGAGTGCCAGGGTATGAAATGCTCATGCAGAGTAACACAAATTTATGGCATCTTTTTACATAGACTAAGTTAAATTAGTTGACCATGTAAAGAACTGCCTGTGATTCAGGCTCATAATGTTCATTTTCTTTAAAATAGAGAACTGGGAAGATATTGCCAAAGGCAAATCCCACTAAGTATATATAAATATAAGCACTTAGCAATTTTATGTTTATACCTAGCTTTTAATGAAAACAAAGTTAATAGCACAGAATATCAAATATGTAATAATAATAGCTAAAATATATTGAGCAATGTTCAAAGCACTTCAAATGAATTAACTTATTTATTCCCCAGGAAGAAAAAGGAGATGAGTACTATTATTATTTCTATTTTAAAAGAAAATAAACGTGAAGCATAGAGAAGTGATATGACTACATTGACCTTCTTTGTGTTAAACAAATTAACAAGGACATAGATGTCTTATAAAATTTAGACAACACTCAAAATGTCTTTATATTTGAGCTGAAAACCCTTCAACGCCTTCCACTGCACACCAATGTTTTGGTTTGTTTTATAAAAAAAAAATCTTGTTTTCCAGTTAATGTGTCATGAGTCAGGTGGTTCATGAGTATCAGTTCAGCAGAATTTACAAAGGAGAATACTTTTAGATGTGTTTTAAATAAAAGCAAGGATATCAAAATCTAATCTATGGTATCAGAGTTTTGCCAGAATGTTGTTCAGACTGAAAAAAAAAAAAGAAAAAAAAATCTCTCAAGGGTTTCTCTTCATAATGAAATCATTGAGATATGAAGGGACCCAGGAGAGGACTTTAAATTTCTAGCCATTGGCAAATAAGAAACCAATTGAGATTTGTTTTCAAAAGAAAATGGTGTAATATTCCTATACTTTAATATTAGGAGGAGAGCCAAAAACCTAAATTGTGGACCATCTGGAGAAGAAATGTAATGAAGAAAGCCAACAAAAATATAATTACAACAACTGGCTTAGAAATCACAACAGCATTTATTAAGAACAGCCTAAGTAGGGATGTCAAGAACAAAATCTGAGTTAAATTTCCATTTCAGCTTGTCTGTGGGACTAGGTAGGGAAATTTTTTTTTGTACAGAGACTCAGTACTGTGCAAAAAATGAGAAGAATTTGGTAAATATCAGGTATAGGAGTTCCAGACATTTAAAACATTGCCTTTTTTGTTTTTTGAAAGAAACAGATAATTGAAGAGTATTGACTATATGTGAAAATTGATGATCAGTGCTACCTGGGAAAATGGCAATAAGGTAGACATGGCCTTTTCACTCAATAAACTTAAGTCTGACCATGAGCAAACAAACAAAAAATACAATGTATAAAAAAATGCCACACAAATAGAAATTGAAAGGCATGAAAAACTAAAATACATAGTTCAGTTTAAGAATAAAATTATTTAAATAGACTTAGAGATATAGTCATTAAAAGATAACCTGTGCTAGGTCAATCAGAACTTCTCTACTTACTAAAGTACTAAAACAGAGATCCGTTGAACATACAATCATAAGGAATGCATTTTAAATATATAAACAGGTGTTCTTGTTTCATTTAAAATAGGTGGCAAATACCATACTACGTGTGGATATTGAAATAAATATAAAAATTATGCTTTTCCTCATACCATCACAGTTTTGGGGAGAGAGAAAAAGTTTGAATGATGAAGATGCAGTGTGCAAGGAGAGAAAATATGAGGATAGCTTTGTTGTCAAAGGAAAGGGGGGGGGGGTGGTGTTTGAAAGGCTTCTAAGAGTAGATTTACGGGAGCTAAAGGGTGGGTAAATATTTTTTAGGAGGATAAATGTATGGGAGTGGGAAGGGACAGGAAGTCATATGAACAAAATCTCAGCACCCTAAAAGGTAAGGCTGGCATACAGGGGGATGCATCATGTAGCTAGGTGTGAATGGATTAAAGAGTGGCTAGCCCAAGAGTCACCAGCAGTAAGCAGGGACCACACAAGTAGAGCCATGAGTGCCGTGCCAAGAAAAAAAGTTTGCCCTGAGGTTGGTGGGAAATCAATAATTTTCCGCAGGTAAGTGCCTTGAACTGATCTACCTTTGTAGAGCAAGCTACATCTTGAAACTTGATTGTACAGTACATAAATCAAACCTGGTCATTTGGAATTTGGATGAGAGCAGGAGAAGTCTGTAGTGCACAATAGAAAATACATGTTGGTTTCAGACTGCTCCACACATTGATGGTCTTTGCAAAAGAAAGAGCTAAAATGGTCACACATAAATGATTCCAAATTTTTGTGTGCTACGAGACTTTGAGACTTTTATTATCTACTCTTTCCTTTCCAGGCATTTTCTATTGCACCTTGTTAGAGATGGTATTGTGTCCTCCATCCCTAAAAATTATGTTCAGGTCCTAACACTTGGTCTTATGTTTGTGATCCTGTTTGTAAATCTTATGTTTGTGATCCTGTTTGTAAATAGGATCTTTGAAGATGCTATTAGTTAACAGGAGGCCAAATTGGATTAAGGTAGGACCTAATCCAGTATGACTGGGTTCTTTATCAGGAGAGGCCATTTGGACACACATTGATAGACAGCTATGTGACAGAGGAAGAGATAAAGTTATGCCACAAGCCAAAGACTTCCTTAGCTTGCCATCAAGCCACTATCAGAACCCTATAGACTTCTAAGGAAGAATGGCCTGGCCGACACCTTGGATTCCTGGTCTCAAAAGCAAACTTCTCTTGTTATGAGTGACCCAGTTTGCAGCATTTTGTTACAGTACCTGGGGAATTAAGACTCCTCTCCTTCAGCCCCAAAATTTGGCTACCACCTATTTCCTGATCACTAGCTTGTATCTGCTCCTGTCCTCTCCCTTCTGTGCAATAGAAGCATCATCTGGCTCTCCACTGGCCTTCCCCATGCCCCCACCACCCCCGAGCATTTGCTCATGCTGTCTGTATTACCTGGTGCCAGCTTTCTTCCTTTCTTCTACCTATTTCTTGTTTACTATGACAGATCTTTCAACCTTCAGCTTCTGGAGGGAAAGCCTCCCTTCTTCATAGAGGAATTCCATGACCTCCCTGAGGAAACAACCTCTACTATGCCATCTCAAGACTCAATGAAATGTCCCTCCTAAGGACCTTAGCCATTTGCAAGTTTTGTGTTTCCGTGAGGATTAACTTAACAATTCTTCCTTCTCCAGAGATACAGGAGGACAGGACCACATCTGATTTAGCTATACATTTTGATATCATTTCCTAGCACAGGACAACATATTCTGGGGCCTCAATTACTAATTGCAGGATAACGAATATACACTTGTATGAATGGATGATGTAATGGATAAGATTAGGTGGTGATCCTAGTATTTTCTCTAATCTTTTCAACAAATATTTAGTTACAATCCTTTCTGTGCTAGCTACTTTGATGAATCTCTCACTGGCTGTGATGCCAAATTCTTTTCATATAGAAAGAGTTGTTTCGGGGAATCATTGATATAAAATATAATGGGAGCTAGTGTTAACAGTATTTTTGTATCTTAATTTCTTGGGAAATTTTGCTGATTATTAATTTATTTTTCATATTTTGAGGTTATCAGCTTTTTCTTTTTTTTTTTAAGAAAACAGACTTTATTGCTCAGAAATTAATAATGTAAGTATTAAACTGAGATAAGGTTATCAACATCAAATTAATTTTCTCCATCTGCTTCTATTCATCTGTCTTCTTGGCCAATTCATTTTTCTTCCCAAGATTGTTGCTTGCCACACTTGAGGCTAAGAAGAATTTCTGAATACCACGGCTATGGACCTGAACATTGATCTGCAGCTACCTATATGTTGTAACTTTAGGTACCTCTTATAGCTGTTTTTTTTTTTTCAGCCATCTTTTTTTGGAAAAACATTTAGTATTATAATCTTCATACTTCTTTAAAACCCAGGCTTTGTGGCATCGCATCACGGTGTCCCCGGGCCGCCCGCCCTCACGGCTGACAGGCCCACGCGCACCTTCCTCGCTCGGCGGCCCGGAGCAAAAAGCAGCTTTTTCTATCAAATGTCTTCCTCTAGTTTGTTGTTTGTTCTTTAACACAGAGATTTTTTTTTAAATATTTGTATTAGAACCTATATTTTCCTTCATGAGTTTGCTTTTTGTGTAAAACTCTATAACCCTTCACTTACATGTTCTCTTCACGGTTTTATGATATTCTTGCTTATTTAAAGTTATCATCACTTTGGAATTACGATAAATTATGATATGTTATGATCATTTGGTATATAGTATAAGGTGTATAGACATATTTTTCCTTTAAAAGAGGATCAGCTATAGTTATGTAATGTGTTAATTCTGTGGGAGGCTGGGTGAAGAGTTCACAGGACCTCCTTGTACATGTCTTTACAACTTCTTATAAATCTATAATTATTTTGATATAAATAGTTTGCTTTTTAAAAGGGGAGAATATTAACCAGTTGCCCTGTCTGCTATTTTTGTGTTTCAGTACTTAATTAATAATTTACCCCCTGGAACCTTGACCACCAGCATTATAATATTGACCTCCCCAGTGTATCTGATGTAATGGATAGTGATGGCATTTGATTTCCATCAGTGTGAAACAAACAAACAAAACAACCTCTGATATTCTTGGAAACTGACCATGTATGGGTCCCATAGGTGACAAGGACCAATGAAAAGTTAGAGGGAGTTGGACTCCACTAATGATAAAGGTTAACTGGGAGCACAGACACTCACCTCTGAGACAGCAGCTGGCGGCTCAATGAAACACATTATAATATACACTATGGGTGCTCAGAATTTCTCCCTCCTCCATAACATGAATTCAGGTAGTAAAATCCTGAGTAATCTCTAAAGCATAAGAGATTCCTAATAGCCAGAGGTATCTGTAATCAAATCCTACTATAACTCAGAAGGAACACTTCTATTTCAAAACAGCAAGGGCCACTAAAAGAACGTTTACTTTCACTGATACAATAATGGTTTTGCTAGAAATTAGTGAGTTTGCTTGATATATTTAGCCTATTTGAGCCAAGGAAGATAGACTAGCAAAAAGGAATATATTTGGTTTAGAGACTAAAGTGAGACTCTTTATTGCTGCTATCTCCTTTAATAAAGTCTATGAAATATATTCATGAATGTATTTGTCAGTAAATAGTGCCTAGAGATGATTTACCATTTTTTAAGACAAAAATGCAATGGGGAGTATAATTATAATTGGCAGCTTAAATTATTGTGATGTTTGAGCTATTTGATTGTAATTATTAATTTTATTCTTTTTTGGGGGGGCTTAGAGTCCACTTGGTAATAAATGACAGTTGAGATCTTTCTAATATTTTTAAATTAAAAAATAATGTTTAAACCATTGCAGTGATGCAGAAAAGATTTTAATAAACTTGAGGGATGCAAGTAAGCAAGCTCCCAAAAGAGCTGCAGGGAATTTGTTATTCATTAATTTGGCCAATTTATCCCAGGCCAAAATATGCCCTTCAAACTTGTGCACTCAGAATCTTAATTTCTCAAAACACCAAGAATGCATTCAGCCACCAAGAGTGATTTATAAACAACCCCCATAATCTATTATTTTATAATGAGAAGTAAGACTGTCTCAAAGTGCCTAGGATATGCACATCAACATGATCAGCATGCCCCATTTTCATCAATTACTCGGTATACATTCCCATTCACAGTTACATCTCAGTGAGTCAAGTGACTGGCTCTTGATAATAGATTTTAAGTGGGAATAATGTATATAACACTTCCAAAGCACTCCTCTGGCTGCTATTTGAATGTAGATACTCCAAATCCATAAAGGACGGTGGAGCCACAAGTTGGAAGGAACCGCAGACCTTCCATTGCCACATGAAAGACTGATAACTGAACACCCATATAGAGGCAGTTGTATGAGTGAAAAAACATAGCATCTATTTTGTTTGTCACTACAGCTTCTAGTGTTACCTCAAATAATCACTATACCTGGTAGAAACTTAGAATCTAGAAAGGTAATATTGAAAGAAACCTTAGAAGTTACTTAATATACCACCATATAGGTAAACATAACTAAGAAATATATCTTTCTAAAGCTGATATGCCAACTTTGGTAAATTCATTGATCTTTTCTCCACTGCTCTAGCAGATTCATAGACCTCAAAAATTGATACTTGGCTCTCAACTAGAGAAATGAAATATGGAAAAAAGAGAGAAAAAAGACTGCTTCACTCCTGATTCAATGAGAACATAGACTAATGAATGAAGAATTTCATTTCTAGGCTCCTCAGTCACCAATGTAGCCTTGAGTGATTCAGGAGAATATGTTTAATTGAGGAGCAAATAAATAAAAAGCCTAAAGTCAGTGGAGAATGACCAATAGTGAGTGTACAAAACACTCTAAAATGGAAAAATAGAAATTGAGGATTGACTGAGGAGAAGAAAAAGAAAAGGGGCCAATTCATGCAAATAAATGAGAAAAGAGATCAAATTGTAGATCTAAATGCCTTAGCTATATTTAATTTGTATTGGTTTTCTGTCAAATAAAGCTAATGCACTTGGATATTCATTGTTTTAAATGCTTTTTTGGACTGTGTACAACATCCATGTGAAAATCGTAGAGTATATCTAGATAGTAAAAACATTTTTGCCAAACCCTTTAAGTATTCTTAATTTTTAAAATATACAAGAAAACCCATGCCATATCTGCTTCCAACTTTGACTTCAATGGAATTATTTACACATATGAAAAAAAATTAGAGAGATGAGATCCCCACAGCCACGCAGGGATGCCTTAGCCTGTATCCTGAGTCTGTCCTACATAGATAATGACGTTTTCTCATTGAGAGGGTGACTTCCTTGTGGCTTTTGAGAAAACTGATAAGGCAGAATTTCCTCACTCCTAAAATCCATACTCATCCTTGGACAGCCCAAGGATATGCCAACCAAATATCTGAAAAGATAAAACCTCCCAGATTTCTACTAAGCCTGTCCTACTTAACATGCATATAGCAGCATAGAGTATGGTGTTTATTTCATTGTGTTATTATAAGGATTAAATGAAAAATATTCCTGAAATGTATTCAGTACAGTGTCTGACACAAAGCAATCAATGAAATAATAACTATTTGTTTTACTATAACCTGAGTGCACCTTAGTTCTCTCATCTTCTAAGATCATGTTCCATAACTCAGGTCCCCATTTTCTGGAGACCAAGAGTCCAGTGTCCTCTCCTAAATATGCCTTAGAACTCTTAACCAGAGCTTGTATTGCCATGATTTCCTTGTGACACTTCTCTCTACCATCTAAACTCTATGCATTTCTGAGATCACTCCTGCCTGACTTTCCCTCACTCCTCATGCAACCACAGTGCTCACAAACCCGCTTTGGTGCAAAACATGGAGTCATGGCCTCTCTAAGCATGTGTGTGTGTGTGTGTGTGTGTGTGTGTGTGTTTGCTAGTAAAAAAACTAGCAGAGCTTAACAAATATTGCTGTGAAAATGGTATACCATAAGGAGATTCTATGACAACAACTATACATTTATAGCTGTATACATTTACAGGGTTTCCTATTCCCTTGCCTGGCTAGCTATTGCTTTGATCAACTGTTGCTAAGAGGTACTAGCCTAAAACAATTGAGTTTGAGGAGGGAAACATATAAGAACTTATAGGAATAGAAAGTGAGAAATCAGAATGCAGGAGACTATGTTCTGAAGTCCAAGCATTCATTCAGAATAATAAAAGATATAGATTAGGAGATTGCAATCTTGAAAAAGTTAGAGTGACATGAGCCAAGAGCTGGGCTTAGGCAGCATCCATACTGAACTGACTGTGTGCAGCTCTCAACAGCCCAGCAGTGATCACTTCTCTATCACTAATACATCATGTAAGTAAAGTAAACAATTTAAGGTGGAACCACACAAGTCTATCTGCTCAACCTTGAGAGAAAGGGTTTCAGATAGGAAACAAGACCACGAAGGAAATAAACATGGGTGAGTATAGAGAAGGAAGGCTTAAGAGCTTCATGGCTACTAGAGAGCAACTGATACTTCCGTTGACTTTGATGGCAGTCAGTATAAACAATGAACCAAGTATTTCCTGTATAGCTAATTCCTTATCTGTCTGTTGGAAACCAGGAAGGCAAGAAAGGCAAACCAAAAGCAGTTGAATCCAAATCTCTGGCTGCCCAGGAAGGCAACCAATCATTTATATATGCAAATCACTTTCACTCCATTCATTCCTCAGTAAAACAAACCCCAGACCTAATTTTTTTCAAAGCAGTTTACAGCTCCTTTTCTCATCTTTTCCCATTCAGAGCCTTGCCTTACAATTCAGCTCTTCCTTCAGCAAACACTTAATTAACAGCAGTGCTTTTCTGGTGACTAGGCATATAGAAATCCATAAGCCAGACGAAGACTCTACCCTCAAGGAGTTAATATTGTAGACAGGAAGGCAGGTAAAACACAAATAACAAATATATAATAAATCAGGTGTTTTCAACTGAGAATAATAATATAGGGTATGGAAGACAGAGAGTGTTAGCGGAATGGGATTGGATTCTGTTTATATAGGAGGATCATGAAAGGGTTTTCTGGGGAGGTAGCTCTTTAACGGTGACCTGATAGAAGTGCATATGTGTGGGGGATAGGTGTTCTAAGCAGAGAAAAACAGTTGCTAAGGGCTTGCAGCTGGAATACGCTTGGGTGCTTGGGCTTTCATTTTTTTTTAAATGCCTTATAAATATATTTTCCCCAAATAAAAGGACCTCCCACAAATTCAAAATTTACAGGCACCTCTGGAATACAGATACTGTTATAATACGATAGCACCCTTTCTGAACCTGCTATATTATTATCATCTTCTTTATCATTGTTATTTTTAATTTTAGGCCAAGACTACCTTCAAATGGGATCTTCTGTGAAGTAGATAAAGGGAATGCATAAAGGAAGGAAGTGTCAAAGCCTGAAATACTCATCAACTAACATTATCCTTAAGCACTTCCCCGTAATTCGCCTTCAATTTATACCAGAAGATTACTATGTCATATAGTGCTTCTGTGACTTAAGGTATATGACAATTTTCTTTCTGAGATAAACAAGTTTATATCTAACAAGAACAAGTTAGATTACTTATTGTCCAAGGCAAGGTGGTCAGCACTATTTTATTTTTAATGAGAGGTAGAGTACTAAGAATTGAGTTCATATTTTGATATACTTACAATCTGATTAAATAAACAAAATGCATGGTCAATCAAAAGTAGAAAAGTAAGAGCACAGCACTGCAAACAACATACAGTTTCTGGATAAAAGGATACATCATGTGTTAGAGCTTGTTGTAAAGGTCACATGACAGCCATTCAGAAATGAGAGAGAGCACACAGTGATTAGGAGAAAATTTACATGGAGTGAGAGTTTCACTGAATCTTCACAGCGGGTATTGAGTGCTGCCCTGGGGCCATCCCTTTAAAATCATAACCCCTAGAGACACAATAGATAAACCTCCTTCCTGCTCCACCTGCAGCCTTCCCCAGCTCAGGAAATGGCAAACCTATCTTCCAGCTGTTCAGGCCTGAAACCTCCTTGTCATTGTTCTCTGATTCACTCCACAGTTTAACTCATTAGCATATTCTAATGCTCAGCCAGAAAAATACATCCAGAGTCTGCCCACTTCCCCCAGCCTCCACCACAACCACTCCTGTCTGAGTCCCCAAGCTTTCTTACCTGAATTATTGCACTAGCGGCCTCATCCACCTCTGCTTCCACCCATGCCCCAGAGGGTCTATTATCAACAGAGCAGTCAGAACTCCTTAAAGCTTAAATTAGAACATTTCGCTTTCTGCTCAAGTCCTGCCATGGGTACTCAGTTCAGTTCACTCAGATGAAAACTTCACATTCATATAATTAATGGAAGACTCCCAGCAGCCTGAACTCCTGCTGTGTCTTTAAAGTCCGATCCCACCACTTCCCTCTTCCTCACCCAGCTCCAGCCATCTGGTCTCCTTGCTGTTCCTTGGACACCCACCAAGTATTGTTCCATTTTGTATTTGCTGTTTCCTCTGTCTGGAACCCTTATCCCCAGGCATCTGCAGGACTTATTCACGGAGTCCTTCCTATCTCATGTCTCTGCTCAAACACTATCTTCTCAGAGCAGATACCCCTAGCCACCCATTCTGCTCCTCTACTGGCCTCTCTTCTCCATATCCTACACTTACCATGGATCATATATATATTTTTGCCCATTTTCAACCCCTGCCCCTGTCCCCAAACACAAAAGAGAGTAAGCTCCACAGCAGTGGACAATTTGTTTTGCTTGTTGTAGCTTCCCTAGCCACAGGGTCTAGCACTGCAAATTGGCTTTACTCAGATTCCATAGATCAGCTCAATTTGAAACACTGTCCCAAGACTTACATGATATTAATACCACCAAGTGAAACAAAATGAATGAGTGATGTGGGGTATGGGTGGGAGGCTCTTTGTCTCTTCGGAGATAACCTTAACCTAAGCTGTCTGTCCTGACTTGTGGATGTGGGATGGTGAGAGGCTGCAACCCTGCTCTTGGTAACCATGGCAACGACTCCAGTCCCAGGAAACAGTTTATCAATGCAAACTCTATAAACTTTAAATATTCAGGGAAAATGCAAACCAAATGTGCTAAAAGCTTATCTAGAATGTATGAAGTCCATGCTAAAAGCTTACCTAGGATGTGGAAGATATATGCTAATTCACGCCTATTGAGAACTGAAACAAAAGAACCATTTGGCCTTTCCTTTCTGTATAAAAGGAACTCAAAAATCTTGTTCAGGGCTCGGGTTTGAAACAGAAAGCTCCTGAATGCAGCCGGCCGTCAATAAACCATTTTTCCTTCATAAAATCATTCCTGAGTCCTGGCCTTTCTATACGGAAATAATTGAACCTCTCTCGAATTCTACAACATGAGGAACATATTATTCTTTTTATCTTTTCCTTTTTTTCTTAAATTAAGAGTGAGTTTGGTCTGACTTTTGAGTTTTTGGCAAATTTTAACAACACTTTGATGGAAAAACATTTGTCCAAATTTCAGAAGACTCTAAAGGGAATATAAAAGAGATAAAATTGCACCGTTAGGAATAGGCACTCTTTGCTTCAATAAGATGCATCTTGTAGCATTACAAAAGTCTTTACTACTGCATATATTTTAATCTTTGCAACATCAGAAACTTGTAGTCTCATATATTTGTTTATAAGCCTTAATATTCATTTTTCCCTTAAAAAATGTACCTTGCTCTTCATCCTCCAGTATTTTAATGTATTACCTTTCTGAACTGCTCTTCTTAAAAACTTTTAACATAGGAAAACAGCACTATATGGCTCTAAGGGGTTAATAAATACATGCACATAGTTATATCAATTGCTGCCAAAAGCAAGGCAAGGTTGCAATTTTACTGAGGCTCAGAGAAATTAAGTGATTTGCCTAATTTCACAGAGCTTAGTCTTGTCAGAGCCACACCCTTCACATAATCTAAATCCAAACACTGAGCAAACAAAATATTGTTCAAGCCACAAATTCTAAACCATCAAATACAATATAATTTGAGTTTGTCCTTGAGGTACTTTCACTGACTGAGGACTTAAAATACATGTTCAAGATAAAAGGTACAGAGAAGGTAGCAGTTTACTTTCACTTAAAGCTTCTGATTATGAGTATATTTGATTTCCACTACAATCCTGTAAGGATAGCAGTGCATGTCTTATTATCTCTCTTGGTAAGGATAGACAACTATGTTCTAGTAACAAACAGCACTCAGTGACTGTCCACAACCAATAATTATTTCTTGCTCTCTCTGCATATCCAGTATCTATGCAGCCTCTGTCTGAGTCAATAGTGTCTTTGCAGTTTCCAGAAAAGAGAAAGGAGAAATACAGCAAATCACCATATCTTAGAAGTGACATGCACAATTCTGCCCACATTTTACTGGCCAAAGCCAGTCTTATGTCTGCTCCTGAGTTTACAGTGGGCTGTAATTGCCTTCCACTGGAAGGGGCACAGCATGTCACAATGTCAGGCTTGGTGTCAATGGCATAAGGAGGCACACCATGTCTTAGGGATTGTGTTCAAGAGATAATACACCCCACAGCACTAGATTAGTCAGATGAGGAAACTGGAACTCAGAGCCCCAGAAATGAGCTCAAACTCAGGATTCAATACCCAGTGTTCATTATACTACACTAAACTATACTGCTAAAGAGCTTACCAATAGCAATATGGACATCCCTGAATAGGGATCAGCAGATCCCAAAGGCAGATTCTGCATATGCCTCTTATATCACCTCCCACCCCCACATCTCCAACTCTGAGATTTTCTGAGGAAATGTAGGCCTGCATAAAGCAAAGTTTAATGATGATTATTCTAGGTTTAAGTCTGTGAGCCTCAGTTTTTCCAGCTGTGACAGGAATTGAACGGATTTCTCCCTAAGGTCCTTCACAACTACAACAATCAGTAAAAACAAGACACACTTGGCCCTTAACAGCTGATAAATCATCACTCATTTTCAACAATGTTCTTTTGTCTTAAGACAGAAACCTAAAGGAAAACGTTGG
The DNA here is from genome assembly GCF_030445035.2 of Dasypus novemcinctus. Taxonomy (NCBI): domain Eukaryota; kingdom Metazoa; phylum Chordata; class Mammalia; order Cingulata; family Dasypodidae; genus Dasypus; species Dasypus novemcinctus. Next base: position 21,941,747 of record NC_080675.1, read on the forward strand.
TTTTTTTTTAATGTCGAAAAAGAAGACATATACCTGGTGTGTGGTAAAATCTCACTTTATACTTGCTTTCTAAAACAATGAATCTTATGTAAGGAAACAATTTTAATCTTTAGTATTAAAAAAAAAATGAAGGCAAAAGTAGCGTTAAAATCATTCTTGGCAAAATCCAGATTGTTAGAAAGTCTACATTGCAGGCAACCTGATTTCTTCAACAAATAAAGTGCAAAGAAGTGACCTATGGATGAAAAACTGCCTTAAAAGATATATAAACAAAGTGTCATTATTCCTCATTCAAACAAACCAACTGCAAACATTTTATGCAGCAATCAAGGATATTTGAAATCTGACTATATATTTTAAATTATAGAATTATCTTTGTTGTTTTTAGTTTCAGACTTATTGTATCTTTTAGATGACATCATACAATATCTAATTTTTAGTTTCTTAACTGCTAAAATGAATACCATACAATGGGCTAACTTAACAAAAAGAATTTATTGGCTCATAGTTTCAGAAGCCAGAAGACTTATTTCCTCTCAGGGTTGGTATTTTCTGGTTAACTGGCAATATTTGGGGTTTCTTGGCTTCTCTCATATATGGCAATGTACATGGCGGTATCTCTTCCATTTTTTTCCAGGTTCTGTTGACTTCCAGCTTTTTGGCTGACCCCCATGGCTTCCCTCTATATCTACCTTTCACTCTGATTATAAAGGACTACAGTTATCTGGATTAAAGCTCAACCTGATTTACTTGGGCCAGACCTTAATGGAAACAATATCTTGAAGAGATCTTAATTATAAGGGATTCACACCCACAGTACCAGAGGATGGTACCCGAATATGCCTTTTGTCGGTGACATGATTTAATCCCCAATATCAGGGAAAGAAATATCAGAAAAACTCTACAGGAGTGAGGGGGCCATAGAGGGGTATGGATGAAAGGAGGGCATCCCTGAGAGGATAATGTTTAAAGCTGGGTGTTGGTGAGAACATTAGGATTCATTATTCTCTTTTCTCTCCTTTCATATGTTTAGAAATTTCCATTTTAAAATAGTTATTGTAAATTATGGCAGCAATCCCTGATCATACTTAAGACCACAGTATCACTTGGCTGTGCTTTTTAAATTTATCTGTTAAATGCTGTCATCTTATATATTTACAAGTTGAAATTAGAAGACTGAAAATTCAGGTCAGTTTCCAACATTGTAAGTTATGACATTTAGATTATTGGAGCCATCGACAAATATCAAAGCCATCTTGTTTTCATAGATTGCCCCAACCAGATTGAACAAAAGCGCACATTCTTTTACCTAATGTGTGAGTTTATAGTAACAGAGGGTTAACGATGTTTTAATCTGTCACTATTAGTATTTAGCACAATTTGCCTGGTAGTTGAGGAACAACTGTTATCTACAATAATTCCTCAAGTTTAAGTTCTGCACAAGGATTTGGATGTAAAGAGGAACATACCAATGCCTAAGACCTTAATCAATTTTAGTGAACCAAGGCTCAAAAGCACAGTCATTCACTCTCCATTTTTTTTCTTACTCTAAGAAAATCATCCGAAGAACATGTATTTGCAACTTAGCCTTGACCCTGGTTTGATATGTCGACATGAGATTCCTTCCAGTCAGCAGTTCTTCCTGCAAATTCCAAGCAACACTATCTGATTTAAAAAAAATATATATATATATATATATATGTCAATTACATATCTGGGATGTCAGTTTGCCAGTAAAAAATCCAACATGAAATCTTGGAATACATTTAACATGACTCACTTGTGGCTGAGACAGTAAAGATCACTGTATTATATGCTAACACAGCTTACTCAGATGCTAGAGAAATATAGCAGAGTGGAAGTCCACAGGAAATGTGAGCCTTGCTCTGCTAGCTCCAGTAATGGGAAAGGGTTGTATATTTTGTGCAGGCACATGGTCGTTATGTGTGTGGTATTTTATGTGTGTCTACTGCATGTGGTGTTTGGGTCCAAGGTTAGCCACTGGTGAGGTGCTGCACCCTGGGCGTGTGAAAAGCCTTGGGATAAGGAATGTTTATAGCAGAAGTTCAGGCCACAGAGCACAATTGCCTACAGGGTAAACTGGCAAAACAGCTAGTCAAGAGTGCTTGATTTAGGTTCCACTGGTAACTAGATCAGACCTAAGATAGATTCAAATTGTTTTCTCAGAATTGCCTCAAATTTCACCCAGTTTTCCTTTCTATGTTATTATTCCATTTCCTTTCTGTGACCTACCCACATGCATTATTCTCTTATAATTTTCTAGAAAAAAAATCATTTTAAACAAAATTAAGAAGCATAATTCTATTTGATAGAATATAGTACAGTCATTAAAACTGGTTTTGAATGCTGTTTGCATTGACTTTTCTCCTTTATTTGCTATGTGACCATGGACAAGTTACTTAATCTCTCCTAGCCTCAATTTCCCTATCTGTAAAATATAACAAAGGACAGACCTTACTTCGTAGAGCTTAGGAATCTAAGAAATAGTGAAAAATCCTATTACTGTGTCTGTAGAGGCTCAGTAAATTTTAGCTAGATGGAAAAGGAGAAGGAAAAACAAAATATTTTCAGTTTGTTTCAATAAAGAGAAATCATGAGAAATGAGGGGAATGGAGAGGAAAAAAAGATAAGGGGGAAAGACAAATTTAAAATGATGAGAGAAAAACATGCACCTGATGTGAAAGGTGTGATGCAAGGAAAAAAGTGAAAACAAACAAGTTAGAGAAATATTAGCTCTCAAATTTGAATCTTTTAATCCAGTTCCATTTTTTATGTCTACAATACAATAGATACTGTATAAGACACTAGATTTTAACAACATTTTTAATAACCATAACAATGAATTTAAAAGTTGAAAGAGTAGTCTAGGCTTTACAGGAGTTCATAGTCCATGAAGAGACAGGAGAAACCCAGCATTACATAAGTAAGTGATAGATGCTGTTTAGGGGATGCATGGAGCTTATTGAGGTTTGAGAGTACATGTCTAAATTAGGCCAAAAGAGTACAGTGGGGGTTTTGCTGAGAAGGTGGCTTTTAATTGGGGTCATAAAGGAATGCCAATATTTATTTTTCCCTTGAAGCAGGGTAGAAAGTTTGGTCCAATCAAATACATAGTCAGATAGACTAGTAAGAGGGCACTAGAAATTCTGAGGACTTCATGTTGGCTCAATGTACAGATTGGGGTAGCAGTGAGACAGGAAACCAATACTATAAGAAGGTTCCTAATTGGACTTTATTATGAAAGGGAACATAGCTATTGAGAAACATAAATATGGGTGCAATCAAATTGACCATGGATGGGAGGAAAGAGAGAGAGGAGGTGTTATTCCAGCACTTTAGACATTCTAGATTTCCAGGCTTCTGACCTGGTGATAGAAGGATTGTGTGGAACAGTTGCTGAAAGAAAAGTTACAGGAGTAGATGAGAGCAGATGATAATGAGTTTATTTTTGTTTTGAGTTTAAAATCCATGTTCGACCTCCAGATAAATTTATTCAATGTGGTTGAACATCCCTTGATGATGATTACAGAAAATAAATGCATTTAAGTAACCCGTATATAAATAAATATTGGTAGACCCTATTGGTCTTTATGCTCTATTAATCCTGAGCAGTATGTCTGATTTCTACAACTAGACTTAAATTATCCTATACAAAAGGCAAAAGCATATATTTCCCCTGTTGTCTCATACAGCCCTTAACACAGTGCTGGCTACAGATATGTATAATAAATAGCTGGATGAACTAAAATGAATTATATAGAATAGATACAGTTCTTGAGTAGGAAAAAATGTGTAAAGAGAGTCAGTCAATAGAAATGCTAAAATATAAATTAATGAATTAAACAAAGAATATTGGTTATTAATACATGCCTTGCTGAGTTTAGAAATCTTCACTTTCATTTCTAATAAGGTCAGCAAGTTTCATTAGAAGAACAGTATAAAACCTATGTGCTTTTAATATTAAAACTAGCTACAATATTTTAATTTCAAATTGCTTCCCTTCTAATTTGTTTTTATTCCCACGGATTAAAGTGTATCACCAGGAGACTTCAATTTCCTCAGAATTGTTTGCTGAACATCTCCCTCTGCACATCCTCAAAAGCCTATGGACTCCCCATGCCCTGATCTGAACTTTTGTTCCACCTGAGCTTTTCTCCATGAATGGCATCCTAATTACCCATGTTCAAACATCCTAATGCAACCATGGCTTCCATTTCCCTCTTATCTCACATCCCATCACTCACCAAGTCTTTTCATTTCTTCTTTTAAACTCCTTAGTCACCATTTTTTCCCCTTAGTTATGCTTTCTTTTCTGCTTTCCTCCCTGCCAAACCACATGCCTTTTCATTATTTCATTTCTAATCTCTCAATCTCTTACCCATTACAGTTACTTATAGGAGTGTCTGCATTTGTAGATTTAAAATTCATAAGGTAATTTTATCCTACAGGAAGAAAATATTGCAAGAAGAGAGAATCAACATAGCTATTCACCACAGCCTCTTCTCACTTCAACTCAGAGCACCATAGGGGTACATAGCAAGAGGCATGGAATGTGATTACAAGGGCAGATCCTAGTTTTCAAGCTATATGTAAACCCCAATTCTTCTAGCGATTGAAAACTGTGTGGATAGTGGGCAGCCCATTGAGGGTGTAGCAAGTCAGGAAGAAGCTTTGTAATAATCTCCAGTTGCTTTGTATTAGCAAATATTTGTAGAGGATGAAAATGGAAAACTGGCTCCTACACATATTATTCAATGTGAAACCTTTTAACTGACCACAGGGAGATTAAATTTTTTTAATGAAGAACTTGCATACCCACGAACAAAGCAAAACAAAACAAACAAAAGCCTCTTCTGATTATTTTGCTTAGAGGAACTAGGAGTAAGAAAGAAGTCATAGAGTAGATTCACAGGATTTTAGAGACGGACAAGTCATAGAGATCATTCCTTCCAACTCCTTCAAATTACAGATGAGGAAACAGACTAAGGAAGTGTGTAATTTTCCCAAGGTCACAGTTGGTTAACTTTTCAGCAGGGACTAGAAATTAAATCTTTTAAATCTGAGTCCAGTACTCTTAAATCCTAAAGAAAGGTGGGAAACAAGTGTTATTTCCCAAGGAATCACTTATCTACCTGCAAAGGGAGGTTTTGCCTACCTCACAGAGACACATTCTATATTACCATATGATGTAAAAAAATGGCACGGTTACCCTGAAAATTCATCTGAAAAGTTCTTTCAGGCAAGTTCAGGATCTTCCTGCTGGGCTTCTTGGCTGCTCTGAGAACCATATCCCAGGGCCCACAGCTACTTCTACAGACTGCATATAAGAAATTAGACCGGAGGCTTCTGAATTATGATCCCTGAGCTATTTGGGGTTTGGCAAACCTTGAAGTTTAGGAGGGAAGTAAATTTTCAATTTCCAGAAGAGTGAATTTAAGAAGGGGGAGAAAAATAAATGTTTTTAACTGAAAGGTGAAACACAAACTGTGGATTTTACCATGAAAATTAGAGAGTAACTTCATTGTATATTATACATACATACAGAGAGGGTGGGGGGGAGAGAGAACTCAAAAGCCCATAATAACAAAACGTATCTATGTGTGCTATTTGGACGACTGGACAGACCATTTGTTGAAAATGTCAAGGCTTTGAAAGGGCCACTGGGATGAAAGGAAAGCCTATCTGCATACAACAAAATGCAGTCTCTCCGATATGACTAAGAAATAATTATTCTTAAAAATCTTGCAATCTTTGCCTCCATTCCTTGCAGCAGAATGAAGAATAATATAAAATCATTCACTAGGGAGAAATCCTATATGTCCCTGGCAGTGTGTTGGAACATACCAGAGAAAATTAACAGCTTCAAGTCAGATAGGTTCCTGGATCATAAAAACCTCCTGTTGAACATTCATCATTTAGGTTCAGTTTTTTCAACTGGTTACATTTCCAATCTGATACCTACAACTAACAATTGTACAACCACATGCATCCCCATGTGCATGCACACATAAATACACACAAACACACACACGGCCCTGCAGTCAACACATGGCTATAATTTTCTTATTGTCTCAAATTGAATATACAGTAAGCCAGCTGGATGATGATAGTTTTACAAGGTCTGGAGATAATTTATCAATTGAACTTCAAAGGCCTCTCTGCCTTTCTGGACTGGTCATTATTAAGTAGGAAAATATGTAATTATCTGAAAAGAAAATATTAGATATAAACTCAGATCAACTAGTCTTGAATCAAGGTAAGTTTCCAAGATATCATCCATCCTCATCTCCTTGTGTTCCTAATCTTCCATTCCTTAAAACATGATCATCACATTGCTATTATTACAGTGAGATAAATTTAATAAGATGGCCCCTTTGTTAGGCTCACATGGCAGGAAACAGTGGATAGTTTGGAAGTCTGGTGCCTGCTGATGTTGCAGGGCAAAATACATCTGACATCTAGAAATGGACAAGGTTGAAAAACATAGATATGGCTGAGAGGAATTTGAACATTCAACTCACTCTCAGAAGCCTTAAAAGCAACTAATTCCCGTGGAGCAATTGTGTGTATCGGCACTGTGTGAGGCCCTTTCCCTGCACTGGCTTGTTTAATCTTCAGAACAACCTTAGCCATAGGTACTGTTTCAACTCCTATTTTACATATGAGAAATATTTGATTTTAAAGTGATTAAGTAATTTTCCCACAGACAAACAGTTAACAACTTATAAAGTTGGCACACAGGAACAGGTCAGTTTGATCCTTAAGTCCATCCTCTTAATAGCATTCTATGGTAGTGAATAATGGGAGTCTTAAAGCTGATATCTTCAAAATAATAATAAATGTTATATTTAGGAGATGCTCCATTTGTAGTTTGTAAGTGAAATACAAACAAAAAAGAATGGAGATAAACAGGTTAAGCAACAGTTTACAACCGCTCTTGTTTGTGTTAACAATTAACAATAATGTTGACTTTGAATTAGCGCATGCTTACTTAACACCTTTTTTTCAAAGAAATCTTCTTCAGGTATCAAAAGCACAAGTGATTCAAAAAAGAGACAAGATGAGTATGGCAAAATGTCTGTACCATTCCACCATTAATAATACTTTTAATAGCAAACATGAGGCATGTACCAAAATAGTTTCAGGAGAAGCCAGGTCGATATCATATCCTAAAGGCAACATTCAAAAATCTTCTCTGGAAAGGTGACATTTTAATTGAGAGTTAAAAGGTGGGATCAGCATGGCAATGCAAACATCCCTTGACAAAGCCACCCCAGAGATTTGGTGAGTAAAATGACAAATTCCATTTGCTTTGCACTCTGAGTGATGGCAGAGACTGAAGAACACCTCCTCAAATGCTGCATCAAAGAATCAGAAAAATCTCAGGTAGGAGAAATCCATCCTAGAAATCTGGTCAGTTCTCATTTCCCCTCCCCATCACTTGGTCCCATGCAGCTTGGGAGCCACACAAAGGCAGCATGTGTCCAGGTCTCTCTCACTGTGGACAGCGATGGTAGACCAAAACACAGCAGTGGGTTAGAACTCCATGCATACTAGGCACAGGAGCCTAAACCAGGAGAGATCCAGGGCAGAACACTAGCCACAGAGGAGTGCTGCATATGAAAGGGCCCTGGGGAATGGGGGAAGGGGTCACTGTAGAAAGGCTGGTAAACTGTGTGACCAAATCAGTTTCAGTCAGCTGGATCACCTAAAGGCAAAACGGACATTTCTGAAGTGACAACCTTTCCAGAATGACCCAATTTGACTCTTTGGGATGGGATACCCTAAAGGGGAAGAGACTGGAGACAGAAAAGTCTCACAGAGAAAAAAAAATAGTGGGTAGGGGTTGTTAAACTGAACTGCTATAAGGTAGGATGGGTTCGAGAACAGAAAAGTGTAAGGAAAATAGGGTACTGAGTGAAGGAGAAAATTTAAACAAATAATAAGAGCTGGGGAGAAAAGTCTGCATGAAAACAAACAGAGCAGATCATGACTCCCAGAGATGGAACAGAGAGAAGGGAGCTTTGTACTTGAAGAGAAAGAATTGCACAAAAGGTGCAATCTTAAAAATTACACCAAATGAAGATGCTGCAAGAAAGGGAAATTACAGATCAATTTCTCTTACAAATATATTAATAGATGCAACAATCCTCAAATATATTAATAGATGCAAATTAAATCCAACAGCACAGCAAAAGACTTATACACCAAGATTAAGTGAGTTATATCTCAGGTATGGAAGAATGGTTCAACACAGGAATATCAATTAATGTAATATATCACACCAAAGAAAACAAAGGGAAAAAAACACATGATCACCTCAATTGACACAGAGAAGGCATTTGACAAACATAAACATAACTTCTTCACAAAAACACTTAGAAAAATGGAAATTTCCTTAACTTGATAAAGGGTATATATGAAAAACCCACAGCTAACATCATACTCAATAGTGAAAGACTGAAAGTTTTCCCTCTAAGATCTGAAATATGACAAGGATGCCAAATGTCAGTACTGTCAGACAGCATAGTTCTGGAAGTTCTATCCAAACCAATTAGACAAGAAAAGGAAGTAAAAGACATCTGAATTGGAATGAAAGGAGTAAAACTTTCACTATTTGCAGATGGCATGAGCCTCTATATTTGAAGTCCCAAAAAATCAACAACAGAGCTACTAGAGCTGATAAATGAATTCAGTAAAGTAGCAAGGAACAAGATCAACATGAAAAAATCAGTAGTGTCTCTGTACGCTAGCAAAGAACAAGCTGAGGAGGAAATCAAGAAAAAAAATCATTTATAATAGCAAATAAAATATCAAATATCTAGAAATAAATTTAACCATGGATTTAAAGGATTTGTACAAAGAAAACTGCAAAACATTACTAAAAGAAATCAAAGACATTCCATGTTCATGAATTAGAAGATGAAATATCATTCAAGGTGTCATTTCTACCCAAAATGATTTGCAGATTCAATGCAATTCCACTCAAAATTCCAACAGCCTACTTTGCAGAAATGGAAAAGCCAATTATTGATTTTTTTCTGAGGGTAAGTAACCCCAAATAGCAGGAAAAAAAAAAAAAGGCTTGGAAAAAAGTCTTGAAAAAAGAAGAACAAATTTGGAGTACTCATACTTCCTGGCTTGAAAGCATATTGCAAAGCTATAGTAGTCAAAACAGCATGGTACTGGCACAAAGAAAGATATATGGAATCAAATAAAGAGTTCTGAAATAGATCCTCACATCTATGACCAACTGATTTTTGACAAGGTTGTTCAGTCCACATAATTGGGGAAAGAATAGCCTCTCCAACAAATGGTGCTAGAGAACTGGATATCCAAATGCAAAAGAATGAAAGAGAACTCCTATTTCATACCATATACAAAAATTATCTCAAAATGGATTTAAGACCTTAATATAAGAGACAGCATTATAAAACTCCTAGAAGAAAATGTAGGGAAGTATCTTCAGAATCCTGTGTTAGGCAATGGTTTCTTAGACTTCACAACCAAACCAAGAGCAATGAAAGAAAGATAAATGGGACCTCCTCAAAATGAAAACTTTTGCACATTAAAGAACTTTTTCTCAAAAGTGAAGAGACAATCTACACAATGGGAAATCACATAAACAATATAAAGAAATCCTACAACTCAGCAATAAAAGGACAACCCCTCAAAATAGGCAAAAGACTTGAAAAGACATTTATTCACAAAGGATATACAATGTCTAAAATACACATGAAATGATGCTCATCATCACTACCTGTTATGGAATGCAAATCAAAATTACAATGAGATGTCATTCCATATTATCATAATATTGATCATGAAATTATTACATTATGCATCTCTTCTTTTTTGTGAACAGTAGTTACTACAGTACTGTGAGCACAGTAGGTCCTCGATAAATATTGATTGGTTAATGCTTTCACAGTTAATTCCCCTCTAGTACCTCTGTAAAGATGGAAAGAATAAAAGTAAGAAATCACTGTGTACTCTGAACTTATACAACTGTGATTAAATTATCCAACACTAGACAGGTTATCAGCCATCCACATGTATCAAAATTGCCATAGTTTTAAATTAAAAGTGAGTCGTCATTGCAAAATATGGCAAAATTAAGTGCATTATGGTATATGATGACCAAGCGCATTAAAATCTTTAAATAAGCCAAATAAAGGTGATTACTGGAATAAAACGTCTCTGCAGTGACAAGGCTCTTCTGAAGCTTCATTGATGTGCATTCAATGGGGTTCTAAGGGGCTGAAGAATGAACATTACTGCTCACAAGGGTTGAACTTTATTGGATGCATAAGTAAACCATTGTTCTATCTCCATGAAACAAGCACATGACAGGAGGTTTAATCCCTTTATGTGATGGGTTTGTTCCTGAAAAGTGGCCTTGTGCCCATGAGTATGTATGTGATTTTAAACTTTTAAAAAATTAAATTCTATTCTCCCCCATTGGCTCACCCTGGGTTAATATTTCAAATATTTTTTATCCATTTTCCTCAATAAATTATTTTTTTTTAAGATTTTTTTATTTATTTCTCTCCCCCTGCCACCCACCTAGTTGTCTGCTCTCTGTGTCCATTCGCTATGTGTTCTTCTGTGTCTGCCTGTATTCTTGTTAGCAGCACCGGGAATCTGTGTCTCTTTTTGTTGTATCATCTTGCTGTCAGCTCTCTGTGTATGCGATGCCATTCCTGGGCAGGCTGCACTTTTTTCACACTGGGTGGTTCTCCTTACGGGGTGCACTCCTTGGTTGTGGGGCTCCCCTATGCAGGGACTCCCCTGCATGGCAGGGCACTCCTTGTGCACATCAGCACTGCGTATGGGCCAGCTCCACACGGGTCAGGAGGCTCTGGGTTTGAACCTTAGAACTTCCACGTGGTAGGCAGATGCCCTATCCATTGGGTCAAATCCACTTCCCCTTCAATAAATTCTAATTCCAAAGTTTAAGTTTTTTCCCTAACTTCAACTTTTTTTTTTTTAAGTTTAATTCATAATCAAATGATCAAATTCATTTCAGGAACAATATTTTTAAAAGTCTGTTAGTAAATACCTTGAAATAGATATTTCAAGATTTAGCTACTTTATCACTAATTTATCTGCATTTTCTTGAAGTATCCTTACACTGAAAAGAACTTTAGTTGAGCTGTTTTTTTTCTTTCTGGACTAAATTTTCACCACCTTTCCCCCTCTCTCAATCACTCCTTCTTTGACTACAGAATTTAGAAATTCATGGAGAAGAGTAAACTTGTTAAAATTCTTTAAAATTTTTAATCTGCTTTTAGAACTAGTAGGGGGAAACCCCAGCATTGTGCTCCTTAATATTGTTTTTGTTTAAAAAAACACTCAATTTTAGATGAAAATTATTGTTTTAATAGCACAGTCCCATGGAGACTGACAAAGAAGGCACCTAATCCTAGTAACAGACATGACATTCCCTTGAGCATATGTTTATCAGTAATAACTTGTAAGATCAGTTGAATCTCTAATACAATGGCAGTTATCAGGGGGTAGGCATTTTTATTACTGTGATTGAAGATAAGACCTGGGCATTTGCCAAATATTATTTTTAGCAATGTCTCTTCAGCATTTATTTTTTTGACTGTCAAGAAACTGAGCCCTTGGCACATTTGCACAGCATCACTTGGGAGGCAAAAGCTTAATACTAGATTAGGACCAAACAAGAAGGGTCAATATGAGCCTTTCTTAGGGGCGAATGGTATAGACATGGGCAAGAGTAGAAAATTTCCCTTTGTTTTCTCAACTCAGACACAGGGATGCTACTGCCGTGAAGGATGGATTTACACCATCTTTCTGACAATCAAAAGCAGATCGAAGAAAAAGGAAAAGAGAGACCTATAGATCAAAACTGTTTGTCTTATTTGAACACTTAGATTGAGACAAATCTAAAATCAGTGGCACCTCCTGAACTTTTTGAGCCAATAAATTCAGGTTTATTGCTTAAAATGTGTATGAACTGAGTTTCTATCCCTTAAATTCTCCTTTCTCTCTAATAAGGCAGAATGATCATTCTGGGTCCATAAACCTGAGGGAAACCTATCTGCTGATCTACTCATCCTCTTCCAAAAGCAGATAAGCATGAAATATTGGCATAACACTGAGATTACAAATACTTTTAATAGTACGGTTGCAAAGAATTGGCTATGCCACCATTTCTCTGCAAAGTTAAATGTTGCATTCTATGTGGGTCCTCTACGTGTTAGTTGTGGATTCCACAAAAAAGCCACCCAAATATGATTAAGCATCAAACCAAGGCTTTCCATGGTTCATACAGCCAAACAGCCCAAAGTATTTTTAGTATTCTCCTTCCTGCTTCTGTTTCAACCTCAAGGTGCCCTTTGTATACATCCTCTCCTCCCTCCCCCCCCCCCCCATCTACATTATATACGGTTTTCCCATTCTGGAAAGATCATGCTCTCAGCTGGCTATCAAACTAATCCATTTTGGATGTTACAGTTGAAAAATATCTCTTTTATAATGGGTGGTCAGATGCCATGATGGCCTGTGCAAGACAGATCTTGGACAGCAGGGGGCAGCTAAGCATCCCTTAAACTGCACCCTGTTGGGACCTGCCTAACATGTCTTCCCCTGGGGTCCACCTGAGTTAGAGGATGCTCTTCCTAGGACCCACGGTATATGAAAACCCAGAGATTTTCCCCACTTTGCTTCATAAACAACTTCTTAGCACCTAAAGCTAGTGTTTTGTTCTAACGATCTTGCTGAAGTATTTTACCTTTTGGAATAAAACAATCTAATTTTTGCTTTCCTTGTCTTCTTATAGATGACATTGATTTACACAACATATTTTAAATACTGATAAAATTTAAAATCCAACTTCATTTGGATAAGAAAGAGAAATATTTCTCTTCTGCATGTTTTCCTTTGATTTTGAGTTACTATATGTTTTTTTGTTTTTTTGGGGGGGGGGATGTGATTGATACCAAGGACCTTGAATGTGGAAGCCGATGCTTAACCACTGAGCCATACTGGCTTCTCCTGTATTTTTTTTAACTTTAATAAAGTATTTTAATCCAAGAAAAAGAAGAAGAGATAATGGATGTTTATATTTTCTATAGAATCCTAAAAATCGCCAACGAAAGTCACTTAAATACACTAGGCTAACAGATACTTCTAATCCCTGAATAAATAACAAGAAATAAAAACCTGCCAGGGAAATGGAAAAAGACCTCTCATGGCTGAACTTGTTTTGAGAATATGTCTGTTAAATAAATTTTACACGTGATCTTAAGTGTAAGCCAAAGAAATACATATGGTGAAACTTTAGCAAATACTTACTAGGGGAGTAACCCACAAAGGAATTAAAGATCTTAGCCACATATTTATTTTTTTCACCCAAACTGTTAAAAGTTATGTCATTTTTCACTGGAGAATGTAGGTTGGCTAATGGATTTAACACTACCATTTGGTCTAATTTCCTGATGTCTGCTCTAATCATTGCATAAGCCTTTTTACAGAAGGGAAAAAATCTTAGCCTTGTATCTCCTTGTTTTCTATGTTCTCGCACAGGCATTTTGTTATTTTTTTACTCATTAAAAGCTGAGCTTGGTTGGAAAAGAAATGATTCAGGAAAAAGATATTTTCAATGTATTAAATTTATCCTTGCAATAAAAAATGACCAAGATAAAAATGGTTTCCAACACAAACCACATTTTGAAGGTCAGAATGGAAAATCGGGAAGAAAGAAAAAAGTTCTGCACTCTATTTATACAAAGGATTTTTTCCCTCGGTTTTCAATCTTTTTACTTCTTCCCTTTTTGAATCTACTTTTATGATCTTCTAAACTTCATGTTGCCACATTCTAACAAAACTTTTATGTTAATGACTATTATATCAACAGTAATTATCCTCTGAATGGTACTGGCTACCATTTTGTTTTGTTTTGTTTTTTAGGTTACATTGCCTTTCTCAAATGAGGGAGCCCCATATTTGAAGTAGATCTGTTTGTCCAGAAAAAAATTTTAAATAGGACTTTGAAGTGTCTCTGTAGAAGAAGATTTGGTATTCTGATCTTTTGGAGGCTGTATACAAATCTAGTTTTGTTTTGTTTTTTTAATTTTTTATTAGAGAAGTTGTAGGTTTAGAGAAAAATAACCCAGAAAATACAGAGTTAACATATATCACCCCCCTCCACACACACACACACACAAACACACACACACAAACACACATGTACAGTTTTCCCTATTATTAAGGCACTGTATTAGTGTGGTACTTTGTTACAATTATTGAAACACTATTATAATTTCAATATTAACTATAACCCATAGTTTATACTGTACAGTCTCATGGCTTTAAAAAATTATCCTAATTGCAGATTCCCATCTGCAATTAGGAATGGGGGATGTGGTTTCCCCCATTTAACCATATTAAAATATATAATTCAGTGTCATTTTTGTTTGGGGGGATGGAAAGGTTTTGGTAATGGATGGTGGTGATGTTAGCGAAACATTGTGAATATAACAAACCTAGAAATTTGATTGAACTGTTTCTCAGAATTAATTAATAATCCGAACAGTCATCAAAGATTATTCTAAATTTAGATACAGCCTTGAGTTCCAATACCAGCTCCATCAATTATGAACTGTGTGACCTTGGAGCTGTTATATAACTCTTCTAAATTAATGTCTATATCTAAAATAAAAATTGACATTGTTTCTATTTCACAAGATTATTATGAGAAATAAGTAATGTAATGCACATGCCCAATGAAAAGTTTAAAAAATAATAAATGCTTGCAATAAATCAAGTAGTACAGTGTTATTGTTATTGCTATTATTATTACATTATTAAATTTTCATTTATTGTTAGCTCCTTCTTATCATTAAACTTTTATATATAGAAAAATACTTGGCTTTGGCCATGTTAGAAAAAAATGTCCACTGTTTCATCATGATTTCTGAATGCTTCTTAATATATGTTTATAAGAACAGGCAAAAACCTGTTTCAGAATTCTGGTTCATCACTAATTATGTGTTGTTTGTCACTATAATTTATACCCTTTTAAATGCACACTGCCTATCCACAAGTTCACATCTTACTTGTCATATACTAATATTTAGGAGAGGGGTGCTAGATGTTCATCTTGCAGTGAAAGCCATGGAAAAAGTGCACTTGTTTTCATTATTAGTATATTTGCTTATTTTTTATTTATGAATTATTCTCCAGCTATGTTCCAAAAGAAACTGACAGATAAATACTGTGGTGATAGACAGATGTATAGATACATAGATAGATACCCAGATACATAAACAGATATACATAGATAGACATATGTAGGTAAAAAATTATATATGCAATTAGGATCAAGATTATCATATCACAATATTAGGTAAGAAACAGTCTTTTATTTCACTCAAAATTTCCTGGAAGCAAATGGAAACAAGGAAGCAAGATAAAGCAACAAGGGAATTGGGGTGGAACTGGGATTGGGGAAAAGGGTAATATTTATGAAAACAAACTTGGTGCTCAAAAGTGAACTAGATAGTGATATATCAAATTTAATACAACTTTCATAGCAATTCCATGATGGTGTTATTGTGCTCATTTTTGATAAGTGTAAGTGATGCCCATAGCTACACAGAAACTAAATGGCAAGCCTGATTCTCACTCTAAACTGCCTAGATTCACTGCTTAGTATTTCATGACGAGTTGGACATTAATTCCAATGATATTAAACAGATCCTGGATTTTTGGTCAAGTGAAAATTATGGAAGGGAAGCAATTTATGTAGCATTTGTGTTGTTCATAATTTTCGGCCTATATATCCAGTCTCCACATTCTCTTTCTGACATCATTTATCAGTCTCCTCTTAACTCGAGCCATACTTATTTCTAGCTGCTTCTTAAATATTTTAAATACGCTCCAACCTCATGTCCTTTGAAATCGTTGTTTCCTCTTTCCCCAGATAACAAAACAAGAATGGAAAAAATCCATTCTTCCTTCAGATCTGGGTTCAAAAATTACCACTTCATAGACACCTCACAAAACCACACTCTCCAAAATTGTAATCATTCTAATCTCTTGCATTGCCTGTAACACAACCTGTTTATGCTTTTATTACTTTATTATCAGTCAATCCCCACTATAATGTATATTCCATAAGAACAGACATTTTTCTGTCTTGCTTTTTTATTTTTTCTCCAGGGCTTTAAATAATGCCTGACATATAGAATATGCTCAATAAATATTGTCAAATGAACAAATAAATTTGAGTGAAATACTTTGATTTGATTAAATTCTTGCCAAAACAAAGGAACACTAAGATGTGATACATATGGAAGTAATGATACATAATGGAAGTCCAGACACAGTCCCAAACTCTCCAGTTTGTGCTGCATTTCCAACACAGGTGACGCAAATGCAAGAGTATAGAATTCACTAATATATTCATTTTTATCATATCTATCACTGCATGGGGAGAAATAACCTGTCATTTGTCACTCATATTCTTGTTTAAAGATCACATTAAAGATTCAGGACAAAATATTCCAAAGCCCAGTCTCTAAACAGTTTATATTTCCAGTGTTTACATTCATCTTTCCATATCAAGCCAATCTATGTGGAAAGCATATAATTGATTGAATTGCTCAGTAATATAAAACAGCAGTGGACTTTCCTAATGGTCATCCATAGCTGTAGGCACTACAGATGTCAGCTAGAGTCATTGCATCAATGCCTACAGAAGGAAGCCACATACAAACCATAGCATGCCAGATCATGAATGCATAACATGGAAAGAAAAGAAGAAATGTTTTATAAATTCATCCATTACTACCAAAAGTACTGAAATCATAATTATTCTATAAAGGTGACCAGCCTCATCATTCTTTAACACTCCAAGAGAAATAATTGAGCTAATTTAGTATCAGTGACCATTTCTGCCACTGAGGTCCTACTAATGATCTAAAAATTTGGAAAACCCAATGGCTGTTTCCACGATAAATTTGGGGTCCTTACCTTTTCACAGCTACCTGATTTCTTGGACTTCCTGGGAGCAACCTTTCCATTCCAAAAAACAGTAGAGAATAGGGTAAAACCTTAAGTCATGGCTTTACCTTTATCACTGGGGAGTTTTCACAAGCCTTGCATTTATAACAGTGTAACAGTCTTAAAGTTTTTTTGACAATATTTCCTTCAGATAAGTGGGAAAAGAAAAAAATATGACTCTTTAAAGTATAAGTACTAAGATAACAAAAGCAAAAAACAAGATTCTGTACTGTTTAGAAAGGCATAACTACTAGCAAGCTTTCTTCCCTTGTATTACAAAACTCTTTTGGCAGCCTATATGAACCCCACTTTTAGCAGATTTTAGTAAATACTAACTAACAATAAGTAAATACTTACTAACAATAAGTAAACCCACCAGTAAACTTGGGAGAAATGAAATGATGAGGAACATGCTCTTTTCTGAAGAGAAAGTGAAGAGAAGGTAATTCCTGTAAGGGACTTGAGCCCTTATGACTTCATAGGGTGGGGCTGGTTTTATTGAGTTGTAACATCCTTTCCCTTCGAATAACAGTGTGAAAGTCAATTAAGTCTCCTTAAATACCTGGGGACATGAGCCATGTTGAAGACTGCAGTGTAAATTTCTAGTTGTAAGGTTGTTATAAATACCGTGCCTACAGCCATTCTCATCCCAAAGCAGAAAGCCCTGTTGAAAATATCCTGATTCTTTTCTGTCTTCTGACCTCGAATGGGGATAAAGCATGGACAGGTCTAGAATAGGGATTAAGTGCTGGCTGAATATACTTCTTTGCCTACCCCGCCTAATATATCGGCCTACATGCATGTGTATGTGTGTATATATGTGTATGTGTATATGTGTGTGTGTCTTCTGCAAGTTTTCAGTTTGCCCAGCCTAGGTGAGTGGTTGCAGGATTTAAGATAGTTTTCTGAAGCCCATTTACTCTAGGTAACTCAGAAAACTTCTAGAATTATTTCTTTCCCCACCACAAACCACACTTACGTTTGCCTCTCTAGGACTGAGTAGACACCTACTATGAACCTGTATACCGCAGTGTTAAGAGCTTGGATTCAGAGTCAGAAAAATCCAGGTGGAAGCACTTGTTAGCTATGTATCATTAAAAAAAAGTATTTGACCTCTCTAAAGCTAAGATTCACCCCTTGTCTCTTGTGCAATGGGAAAACTGGCAGTACTCACCTTCTGGGATTGTGGTTAAGATTAAATGACTTGGTCCTCCAGGCACATAGTGGTGATCAACTCATATTAATTATATCTAATAAGGTTCTGGTGTTAGGTATACAGCACATTATAGAACTTATTTTTTAATCTTACACTGAATGAAGCATAGTACTCACATGCAAAGAATGTACTTAAGTAACTGGAGAAAAATTAAGGGCAAAGAGTTTTACTGAATAGAAGGAAAATGGTGAAGAATAAGAGGGCAGTGTGTGTGTGAATGGTTAGAAATGTCTTCATGTCAGAGACTTTTTCTTGAACTTGCTATAGGGTTTTGGAGAATTAGAGAGAAAAAGTGAAGGATTATCACACAAGGTAAGCAATTCATTCAAAAACAAAGTAGAAATGGCCAATGTGTGCCAATGTCTACCGACGCTAAACATGGCTAGAATGAATATACCTTGGAAAGATGAATAAACAACAGGACATTAAAAAGAGGGCAGCCACCACCAATTCCTTTTCTAATAGAAAATAGTAAATGTCTTCCTTAGGAATATTTAAAATAAAAAACATGGTAAAATTGTAAGTTTTCACTTACCTACTCATTTCACATTTTGATGACAATCTTTAAAGTTATTCAAAATAGTAATTTGAAAGTTTCAAACTGAAGTTAACTTGTTTTTCTTATTCATTATTTTCGATTAGGAAAAAAAATGCATAGCAACCCCAATGAAAAGAGAAAAAAAACAATAATACCGTGTGAACTAATCATGAGATTTATTAAGGACAGGAGATTATTTTGACCAAGTGTTGACAGTCTGAAGTCTTAGATTTAGAATTATTTTAATAGCTCTGCCAAAGGCATCATAGGCTTTAATTAATGTGAAATGGTGAAAAAATGTTTGCATGCAAAATATATATTAATTTCCTAGCATTAGTATTTACCAAATCTGGAAATAATGTAGAAGAGGTTTCCAGGGTCTTATTTATTCATAAATAAATAATAAAACAGACAAAATATTTCCAGAGCATCAACCTTAAACAATATTTCCTCATGAAAAATGTGGGACAAACTACAGGTGTCAAAGGAAAATTTCATTAAACACCATCATGACTTACACAGTCCCTCTGGTCCTTTCTACACCAAAAAAATATATATATTGGAGAAATTAATCTTGTACAAGATTTAAGACCCAACAATGACCTTCCCTAAGTTTCATAACTTCTTGCAAAACTCAAACAGACCCATCACTATGTAGTGACCCAAAGTGCCATTCCACTCTGAATGGTGGAGGCAAAGCCTTTGCTCTTTGGTTCAGAAGGTTTCTTATATAAACACACCCTATAAAAAGCATGCTTCGAATATTTTTCTAAAGTGTTGGATATTTCATTTTGTTTAATCAGAAAGATCATATTTATTCTGGGATGATGCTTGGTGAAGTAATACAAGAATCTGTTCTCTCTAATTAGCTTCTTAAACATTTTAATAATTGTAATAGTGTTATCAAAATGTATCTGACATTAATTACTACTTTGCTAGGATGGGGTTAAAAGGTTCAGATTCTGTTAGAAATTATTGAGGCAAGAGATAATAGAGCTAATGCTTTAGTAGTTAGCCGATTAAAAGGTTGCGTTAGTAAAGTCTACACTAGGTGAGGTAAGTGCAGTGATAACAAGCAAGATCATCATGTAGCACAATATTGTGAATATTTTTAATCATTGCATTCTAGCCATGATTAGCCTAGGTAGACATCTGCTAGTATGTAATGTGTTGGCTAAGACAGAACTGAATTAATTTGATTACTAAAGCATTTCAAAATTGATATAAATTTGCCAGTAAATGGGTTACAAAAACTGAGTTTGCAGATTTTTGTGATTCAAGACAGTGCAATTAGTCTCTTTATATAAATGTAGAATGAATTTGAGTGCACCAAATACCAGCATGGCAGAAATTATTACAGCTAAACCTGAAAAAGTGACCCCTCTTTTCCCCTAGCAACATCAAAATGCAAATTCCAAAACAGCTCAAATTCAGTATTAAAGGAGTCTCTTAGTTTTCTGTAATTGGATTTTATCTGAAAGTATTGTTGCAGTGGGTAAACCTAATTTTTCTCACACCATTCTTCTTCCATTTGGGCAGCATGAAGATACTGCTGAGACAATTTTTAATGCTTTGTATAATCATTATAGCCGTTGTATGCAAAGAGGATTATGGAGCTATCACTTTTCACTCCTTCAGACTTCTGGAAAGACTAAACTAGGAAAATCATCCTAGTAATCAACCTTGAATCAACCTTGAAATAAAGGAAGCATGCCCAAGGTCTGGGCAATGCCCTGAAGGGAAGTTATTTCACAAAGCACCACAACAACCAGTCAGAAAGGGATATCTTTCATAGGAGAGCCTGAAATTTAATCAGAATATCCTTTAACCACTGATAAGTAGGTGAAGGTGGGAAAGTATTTTTGAGGATCAAACAATTTCTCTACTACTTTATGTGAAACTTTGGATTCTTTAGGCCAGATTTAATATTAATTTGAGGAAGAAAACTTAATAGACCTTTTCAGTATTCAAAATAGAAAAAAAAATAAGAATAAAAAACGATCCAGTTGTGACAGGAAGACTGGATTACAGTTAGGGTTGCCAGATAAAATACAGAACACCCTGCTAAATTTGAATTTCAAGTAATCAATGAATAATTTCTTAGTATGAGCACTTTCATTTGCTGTATCTAGTAAGTCTACTGTAGTGTAAGCACAAACATAAAATACTGCCTTCATGGAGAGTCGGGCCATATCATATTCCTACCATTTTTTTTCATTGACCGGGAAATAGGCCTATAAGTGAGAGTGAGAGTTAAAAGGTTTTGTTGTTTTTCTCCCTCTTGCTTGATTTCAGAGAAGACTGAGAAGACATGAATGGATTTTTGGAGTAGAAACAGGACCGGAGTGGCCTCCACTGGTGGGAGATAATATGGCCCTTACAACATCTTGCCTGGAAGACCATAACATAAGTAAGGAGATGGTCAGTTGAAATTACTATGAGAATATCACAGTCATTTGGCAAAAGAGTTTAGACAAGGGACAACAGGTGGATTTAGGAAATACCTAACCTTTACTCAGGATCTCACAAAAAACCTTGGGAAGGGAAATCTGACAAAAGACTGAACATCTTGTGGTCAAGAAATGAGGTTTAGACGATTGTCTTTGGGATATTTTATTTTATTTTTTTTCTCTTTTATTTTTTATGGGGCTTTTTTATTTTATTTTATTTTTTTCTTCTTCTTTATTTCCTTTTAAATGTTACATTAAAAAAATATCTTTGGGTTATTTTAAAGGGAAATGTGATCCCTAATGGTGGAAACACTATTGGGTTGAATTTACCCAGTACCACAAAAATTGATAGCATAAATCTACTCTACCTCATCTTGTAAATGAAAGAAATCCTTACAAGTATACTGGATAGACCCAGGGTCTAAGTTGCACATAGACAGCCTGAAACACTACTAGGATTTTTAAAAAATGAAACTATATTTAGGTAGTCTACTGTTGGCTGAATAAGCCCGAAATAGTGTCTGATCTTAAATACTACTGGCTCTAACTTGGCTGCTGGTATGTAATGTGTTGGCATAAGTGGGGCAAATTCTTCAGCAGCCTAACACTACAAAGTTCATCCCAACATATAGGGATGATTATAGATGCCACAATATAAACTTACTGCAATAGCAAATGAGAATGAATGAAATTAATTCCCCAAAGTCTTTGGAACAATTCTTAAGGTATAGTAAATTAATCTGTCTCTTCTTCCTGTACTTTCTTTATTAATAAGGAATTTCAAAATATAGTCATAAAACCTCATAACATTGTGAGCTGCCTTTTAATTTTTCATGTACTTTATGGCAGTTTGCTTTTAGAAGATATTCATATACATGTGGCTTTTATATCAATTTACAAATACAAAATATCACTCAGTATAGATGATTATATACATGGCCCTTTAGAAAATGAGTGGAAGAGTTAATTAAACATGCAGGATTGATTGGCATTACTATCTTTTAATCTTCTTGAGAATTCTTTTTTTCATTTAGCCAGGTCTAAAACAATAAATACATGAATGAATGAATGAATGAATGAATGAATGAAATTTAAAGGCCCATAATATTTCAAGCTGTAGTGAAAATGAGCTGAGTGTTCCGCAGCATGAAAACTAACTCTAAAGACTTATTTTTCCAGATGACTACCAATAAATTTAGAAAAGAAAGAAATTAGATTAAGTATGAATATGTGAATTTTACCTATACAGGCATTCTTTGTGGAAAATCCCTGACCTCCCACCAATGTTTTTCCAGTCCTTTTCCTAAACCCATAGAGGACAGATTGTTTGCTTTGGTTACTTTTTCCCATATTTTCCTTAAACCTCAGATGCCAGAAAATGTTTTAGTTTAGAGAAAATGGTAGAAACCATTCCATATCTTTAAAGACCTTCTCTAGTTTAGGAGGTAAAGAGAAAGAAATGGTAAGAAGTGTGAGACACTAATCAAATTTTTCCACACATAAAGAATTTAATTCCAGATTCCTTAATGTTGGGTTATCTGCGTGTCCAAAGCCTTGAGGGTCTCAGTTCCTCAGTTAATGTAGCCTTTTCCAGCTGGTCTCTTTTTATGCTGACAGCAAGGAGCATAAATCCATAAAGCGTTGCAACCACAAAGCATAAAGTCTGATGGTAAAGCTATTTCTTAGTTTAGGATTTAATAATACTATTTAAAGCCATTTATCCCAACACTGACAAAACAAATCTATTTTAATAAGGTTAGAGCACAAGAGTTATTGCTCTGCGGTAGTTGTTCATAAGTAAGACTTGGGCTTTGTCCCTATGAAAATTGGTGAAAAACTCAAAATTTTATTTACCCAATCAGTTTTTTTCTTCACAAAGTCGAACATATTGTTTAAGTGAATTCTAACATAAATCTATGGACACTAGATATCAATAAAAAATCAGACAACAATAATTCTAAATAAAACACTTCTACATTAATCAGGAAGACAACTAGTTCCATGGACCAGTACACTGAGCAAATCATGCCAGGAGGCAAAAGCTACAAATATAAGATATAGCCCTTTTATTGAAGTTCCTGTAATATAACTATTTGTAAAAAGGTTTGAGAAAGTTCTGAAGATTTAGTTGACTAGGTTTTATGCAGTCTCTCTCATATATCTTCGATCATATCTTACAGGGAAAAACATACTTTCTATCATAACCCAGTACACGCACATAGACACATGAAGACATATCTAACTGAAAAAAGGTTTCCTAAAGTAATACTTACATTTTTTTTTTAAGATTTATTTATTTTTAATCCCCACCCCCCCCACCCCCGGTTGTCTGTTCTCTGTGTCTATTTGCTGCATCTTGTTTCTTTGTCTGCTTCTGTTGTCCTCAGCGGCACGGGAAGTGTGGGCGGCACCATTTCTGGGCAGGCTGCACTTTCTTTCACGCTAGGCGGCTCTCCTGATGGGGTGCACTCCTTGCATGTGGGGCTCCCCTATGCGGGGGACACCTCTGCATGTCAGGGCACTCCTTGTGTGCATCAGCACTGCACATGGGCCAGCTCCACACGGGTCAAGGAGGCCCGGGGTTTGAACCGCGGACCTCCCATGTGGTAGACGGACGCCCTAACCACTGGGCCAAGTCCGTTTCCCAATACTTACATTTATTACATATAAATAACTCTGATATTTTCTATTCTATCCTGTCTTTTCTTCATTTTTTAATGATGAGTTATGATCCACAACCTCAAAACCTCCTTATGAACAGGATGCATTTTTTGCATCTCTGTATTCTGAAGAACTAGTACAGTAGTAAACATTTGGTAAATGGCTGAATGAATTAAAGAATGGAGTATATATGCATCATAAAATAAGGGACTGGTAATTTTGGAAATAGGTGTTGTATTAGTCCGTCAAAGGGATGCTGATGCAACATACCAGAAATTGGTTGGTTTTTATGAAGGGTATTTATTTGAGGTAGGAGCTTACAGATACCACGTCATAAGTGTAAGTTACTTCCCTCACCAAAATCTATTTTCATGTGTTGGAGAAAGATGGCTGCCAACATCTATGAGGGTTCAGGCTTCCTGGGTTCTTCCCTTCCAGGGTATTGCTTCTCTCTGGTTTCAAGTTTCCTTTCTTCCCAGGGCTTGCTTCTTCTTGGGCTCAGGGTTCCTCTCTTCCTGGGGCTGGCTTCTCTTTCCTCTGCAAGCTTACTTCCCGGGGCTCCAGCTTAAGGCTTCAGCATTTAACTCTAACATCAAAACACCTTTCATCAAAAGCTCCAACTCTGTCCTTTGCCATGCCTTTTATCTGTGAGTCCCCACCCACCAAGGGTTGGGGATTCAATGCCCTAATGATGTGGCCCAATCTAAGTCCTAATCATAACTCAATCATGCCCAGTAATAGACCAGATTACAAACATAATCCAATATTTATTTTTGGAATTCATAACCATATCAAGCCACTACAGGTATACACTACCCTACATTGTAGTCCTACTGTGATAGGAACCTAAGTATAATAGATAGATGGATAGATAGTTTAGATACACAAAATATAGTTGATAAGATAAAAATAGATGGTAAAGATAGGTTGGATGGATGGATGGATAGATAGATAGATAGATAGATAGATAGATAGATAGATAGATAGATAGATAGATAGATAGATAGACAGATAGATAGACAGACAGACAGATAGATACCAAGTTTCCCAATTAATCAGTCAGGTATTATAGTTCTTTCCATCTCTCTTTAAACTAGGGTTCCTCAACTAAATGATCAAAAAGTGATATTGCATTATGATTTAAAACATATATTTGAGTTCAAATTCTACTTTTGAAAATTTCTGTGTGACCCTTACCCTCTGCAAGTGATCTAACTGCTTGATGTCTCTGTTATTTCATCTGTAAAGTGAAAATAGTACTAGGTCCTGCTTCATAAGATTATAAAGAAAATTAAAAGATTACATATACTAAAAGTGCTTAGAATTCTGCTTGGTATAAAAAGCACCCCATAAGTGTCTCTCAGAATGACTTGGTCAATTCAGAGTGGTAGATGTAATGTCACCTCAGTGCATCTTCAAGTACAAAAAGTAATACTTAGATATCACTGTTACACACGTGAGACTTGGGTGGTGATAAGTTTCCCATGACAGAGAATATTCAAACATACTCTGTACATTCACAAAAAAAAATCTTAGTGTACATAACTTTTGTTTGTAGAAGACTTTATATTTTCCTTCATTGAACAACAACTGTGTTGAGTGGGATTGACTCCAATCTCAACTCAAGTTAGGACCTGAGAAACACATCCACATTGTTCAGCCATGGACAGTCAATCCAAGCCTAAATCAATTAGGTCAAGCCATTACCTTGATCACAACAATATTGGTTCAAACTGGGCATATAATCTCAGGTGGTTCCATCTCAGAGAATTACTGAGTAAGCATGTGTTCTATATTTGGGAGTGGGATAAGTAAGTAGCAGTCATTTTGCTACATTGAGTGAAATTAGGATAAAAACAGTGCAAAGATTAGAGGGTAGTTTACAAAGGATAGTGAGAAATGGAGCTGATAAAACGATCTGAGATATTTTTTGTCTCCATACACCTCAGTTATATGAATCCATAAATTCTCTGGATTGCTTATGTCACTTTGAGGTCAATTCTCTGCTGAGGTAAGTTTCAAGTATATGATGTTGAGTTCATCTACAAGACTTCCAGTGTCTCATCTAAATCTGACATGTTTCTATCTACAAACAACACTGGACACCTTTTCTCTGCTTTCAGAAATGGAAAAAGGTTTTATCTAATGTTAATTTTATTTAAATATCTATTGTTTTCTTTAAATTATATATACATACAAACACACACACACTAAAGATAGCAAAAATAAATTGGGTGTTTATGATGAGCCAGTAACAACACTAAAAACTTAGCAGACATTATTTTATTTAATTTCATAGCAATCCAAAGAAGTTGGAATTATAACTTCCTCTCATTTCAGACAAAGAAAATAATAAATTTGTATTAAAATCACACTATTAGTAAATGAAAAACTGAAATTCAAACATGATTTTATCTAACTCCTAAAACAAGGTCTTCTTATACTCTATGATTCAAATTAATTATGTCTCTTTATGCTTGGTAGGTGCTAGAAGCACAATTCAGTACAGTTCAACAAAAATGCTTGACAGTTTACTATGTACCAGGTAAGATATACAACTAGGTAACTGAACCAGAAGAACTTGGAGAAAAACAAGAACTTTTTCTTTTTCTTACCAGCACCTTTAAGTGCTTTTTGAAATATTTACATTCCTTGTCACTGGGTCACAGAAGGGCAAATAGTAGTAAGTTTAAGCTATTAAACAGCTTTACTATCAGGTCTAGAACAAGTCTAGAACAAGGATTTCTACTTTCATCCATATTTGAGTATCATCCAAAACTTAGCTTCCTATCATAGACAACAAGAAAATTGAGCAAAATATATGAAACAATGACTGTCAGAGATTGAGAAAACAATCAGTGAAGGACAGTGACACTTCAGAAAAGGGAGACAAAGGAGGTGAACCCTAAAATTATTCTGGTGTTTTGACTAGAGACCGTTTTGAAACTTAAGTATGGGAAAGAAGAATTCAAACAGAACCCTATCGTTTTGCTGAGTTGAGGAGACTAAGTTTAGAGTTTGAGGAAGCTAAGGCAGTTGAAATTTTCATGACAGAGTTCCAGAAATGAAAAGGAAGGGACTACACAGGAAATGGGCTCCATAAATTTACATAGGGATTCCTTTGAATATTTGCTGAGCAGTAAGCCATGAATATTGTATCAGTTAAGATTCAACCAAAGAAGTGATTCCGTATCTATATTAACTAGGATGGAGATTCTATATTTACAGCTTCATCTATATCTACATCTGTATTATTGATTGGCTGTGAGAACTAAAATTATGCAATTTGGGGGACTGGTTAAGCAACCCCCAAGTATGCAGGACAGTCAGGAAGGGACTATCAGGAGCAGGCTGGCCGCCATGAGCTCCAGCTGAAGCTTGAATCCACAGGCAAGTATTAGGAAGGAAAGATCCCAGGCAGGGGAAAGCAATTGCCCGCTGAGCTACTGCTCGAAGTCTCTCTCCTCAGAAAGGGTCTAGGTCCCCTTTCAAGGGCTCTGTCTGATTAAGTAAGGCCAGCCAGTATAACCTTCTTTTGATTAAATTGAAAACAACAGCTTAGGACTTTAATTGCATCTGCAAAATCTCTTCACAGAAACATACAGATTAATTTTTATCTGTCTAACTGGGAGAAAGTGTGTACATGTTACAAAATATCTGCTGTTTCCTTTGTAGCCCATTGTAACTGAAATGTACCAGAGAATGAATTCTGGGTAGTGTTGTTCTGACCATCCCAAATTGGGATGTGACAAATATAAGTGAAAATTCAAAAGTCAAGCAAAGAAGAACCAGGGATTCATAAGCTAAAAAATTACCTAATCTCATCTGGAAAGAGATTTTTGAGATCCAGCCAGGCAGACTAAGGAACTAGAGGAGTATATCTGGGACAAAGGCTACTCTAGATATGTCCTAAAATTCACCTGTTTCAAAAAAGGATTGAAGTGTTCCAACTAATCTGCCAGTAACAACAAAAACCAAACACTTGGGGGATGACTGCAGCTCAGTGAATGAGTGCCTGCCTCCCAAGTACCAGGTCCCGGGATCACTCCCTGGTACTGCCAAAAAAAAACACACACAAAAACAAAACAGACGTTCAACAGCATAATATTCTAAACATCTGGCAAGCCATCAAAAGTTAGTAGACATTTCATGAAAAAGGAAAATGTGATCCATGACCAGGAGAAATATCAGTCAATTGAAGCAAATCCAGAAATGGGAGAGATAAGGAATTAATAGACAAGGTTGTTAAAACAGCTACTGGAATCATAGTGAAGTTTGTAAAAGAAAGCAAGGAAATAGTAAAGAGATAAATGGAAAATGCAAACAAGCCAAATGCAACTTCTAAATTTGAAAAAAATAACTGAAAAGAAAAGTTCACTGACTTGGGATTAATTGCAAATTGAATACAGCAGAAGAAGATTTCAGTCATATTAAATATATCAAAATAGAAGTTATTCATTATGAAGCACAGTGAAAAATTAAAAAATAGATTGGAAGAAAAATGAACAGAGCCTAAAAGTACAGTGGTAAAATATTGAGTAGCCTAAAGTATGTGTATTTGGTGCTGTATAAGAAGAGGAGGGAAAGGATGAAGCAAAAACAGAGAACAAACATAAACAATGAAAAACACATCAAAAACCCAAAAGAATTAATCAGCTTCATATATGTGCAAACGAATTGTGACAAGATAGCATTGCACTAGCACACAGAGTTCAATGTTCTCATGAAAACAATGGAGAAAGAGCCTAAAGCTATCCAAGTGACCTGCTTTGGGGGTCAGCAGACCAAGACAGTGCTACACAACTCCCAGGAAGGTGAGGGACAGAGAAATGAAGAAGTTGAAACAACAAATTAGAGTTACCAAGCCCCCATGGCAGCTGGGAAGACATCCCCTCCCCCAACCCCAAGATATTAAGCTGGGGTAAAACCCCTGGCTCACTGCCCCTGATTGAAAGGGGAACAGACAATTTCCTCCCTGTCAGCAGTTTCAAGGGAAAAGGAAGGGAAGTTGAGGGGCTTCTATTCAGTGAATTTGGCCAGCAGAGCCTACTTTGAATTTCTGCTTTGGAGATTCAACGCAGGAACACAAGAAAGCTCAAAGTGAAATATCTCCATGAAAAAGTGCACTGATAAGTGCCATCTGCTGGCCACCATGGAAAATGCTTGTATAAAACTGTTCTGTGGTCTATCTGTATCCTAACCCTGGGAGAGAATCTGCACCCCAGTAGTGAGTCCCTGGCCCTATTTTGGTAACTTAAGCCCAGCAATTTTAAAGAATTAGAATAAGCTGAACCCAATATCAAAGAGCTGTGAGAGAAATTAGTCATCAGAGTAAATTCACCAACATGCTCAGATGCCTAAACATCAGCAAAAAAATTACAAGTCATACTAGGAAACAGGAAGAGAAGACACAGCCAATAGAACTAACCTAATATCCCAAAGAGATAAGGGATTTAAGACCATCAGTGGTAATCATGCAACCCTCCTAAATCACTTCAAATTGTTTTAAAGAAAATGTGACTAAAGAAAAAAGGATACTAAGAACACACTGGTTGAGCATAAAGAACAATTTGAAAGACTGCAAAGAAAAATAACAGACCTTATGGGAATGAAAGACATGATGAGTGAAATTTAAAATATACATTAAAGGCAAATAAGAGCAGATTTGGAATGCTGAGACAAAATTAGTGATTTTGAAGACAGAACATCTGAACTGGAAGACAGAACAGAAAGAGACTGGAAAAAATGGAACAGTCTCAGGGAATTGAATAATAAGGTGAAACACACAAACATTTGCTTCATCAGTGTCTCAGGAGGAGAAGAGAATGGAAAGGGGGCAGAAAGAATATTTGAGGAAATAATGATTGAAACTTCCCAAACCGTATATATCCAAATATAAGTCAAAGAAACTCAATGAACTCAAAGCAAGATAAATGCAGACACACATACACATACTCCAAGTCATATCACAATCAAATTGTCGAAAATGAGTCATAAATTAACAAATCATTAAAGCAACCAGAAGAATAAAATAACTGCATACAGGAAAACAAAGTAATGACAAGCATTTTATAAGAAACTATGCATGCCGAAATAAGTGTAATGATATCTTTGCTGATGTCTCCGTATCTCAACATGTTGGTGAATTTAAACTGATGGTCAATTTCTCTCTCTTGCCTAGAGGTTTTGTTGCAGTACTCTTCGTTGATTTTTGGTTCAACTTATTCTAAGTCTTTAAAATTTCCAGCATAACATTAAAATAGTGCCAGGGAATCACTAATAGGCTGCATATCCAAACCAAGGGGTCTGGGACAAGAGATTCCAAAAAGTGGATTTTCTATTTGCACTTTCCTGGCCTCCATGAAAACTCTTTCCACAGAAGTGTCTCTTTTCCAACTCCACTTACTGGTAATCCTCTTGTGGTGAGAACTGAGATATAAAGCAGACTCTGTTGACCAAATTCACTGAAGAGAAACCACTCTCTGCCCTCTGCCACACTCTTTCTCTTCCAAGGGAGGAAGACCTTTGTTCCCTTTCAGTTAGCTGCAATAAGTCAAGGGTTTTATCCACACTATTCTCATTGAGGGTGGAAAAGGTATGCCATCCCTAGCTCCTGTGGGTAGTAACTCACAGTTTTCATTTTGGCATCTTCGTCTTTCTCTCTCCCTCACCCTCCTAGAGGAGGTGCAGCACTCTCCTGGTCTGCAGAACCCCAAAGCAGCTCTCTGGCAAAGTTTTTTGCCCTTCTTCCATTGTTTTTGTGAGAGAGTTGAGCCTTGCCTATCTGCTCTGATGGCATCTTTCCAGTTTATATAAAGTTTAATAATATCTTTGAAGTGATAAAAAAAACAACACAAAATTATGAAAATAGAATTCTTTATCAAGAGGAAATATCACTCACTATGAAAGGCAAATTAATATTTTTTCAGGTGAATAAAAGCTGAAGGAATATATCACCAGCAGATTAGCAATGCAAAGACTTGTTAAAGAAAGTTCTTCAGACAAAGATAAATGATACAGGATGGAAATTTGGATATACACAAGGAGATGGAGAGTGTAAGGGTATCTTTTGGTAAATTTAAAATATTTTTTTTCTTATTTTAAAATATCTTTCAAAGATTATTTATTGTTTAAAGAAAAAGTAATGATATATCTTGGAATTTATAAAATACATAAAATGAAAATTATGACAATGATACAACAAAGAATGGGAAGATAAAATGGAAGTATTCTGTTTTATATGTATTAAATTATATGAAAAGTGGTTAAATATAATATCAAGATTGACTGCCATAAGTTAAATAAGTATATCATAAACAGTAGAGCCACCATGAAAAATGAAAACAAAGAACAATAGCTAAAAAGTAAGTGATAGAAATAGTATTGAATGGCAATATTCACTAATCCAAAACAAGGCATGAAAATTAGAATGAAGGAATAAATAATGGTGGGACAAATGTAAGACAGGTAGGAAGAGAAAAGATTTCAATGCAACCATTTCAATTTTTATATTAAATATGAATGATCTAAACACTCCATTAAAAATGCAGAGATTGTCAGAATGAATAAAAAATACAAGACCCAACAATATGCTGACTTTAAGAAATTCCTTTTAAATATAAGGACACAGAGAGATTAAAAGAAAAAGGACAGAAAAAAGCTTATCATGCAAACTTTAAGCATAAGGGAAGTTAAGTTCTTCTATTAATGTCAGACTAATTAAGTATCAGAAGAAGGCATATTATCAGATACAGTGATAAACATTTTATAATGATAAGCATATCAATTCATGAAGAAGACACTGCAATCCTAAATGAGAATGTATATTAAAATAGCACTTCAAAGTACATGAAGGAAAATTTGACAGAATGAAAAACAATAGACTAACTTAAAATTATTGGTTGAGATTTCAACAATCATCTCTGAAAAATCAATAGAACTAACAGACAGAAAATGAGCTAAGGTTAGAACATTTTAAGAAACACTATCAACGAACATGACCAAAATAACATGTACAGAATATCAGCAGACTACATATTGTTTACAGGTGTACATGAAACACAACTAAACATAGACTATATCCCAGGCCATTAAACAAGTCTGAATGACCCTAAATAATTGGAACCATGCAAAAGTCTTAATGAAAACAGAATCAAACCAGAAATAATATCAGAAAGGTAAAATCATCAAATATTTGGAAGTTAAATTATACATTTCTAAATAAAATCAGTAAAAAATCATAAGCAAAATTATATATATATATATATATTTGAACTGAGTAAAACTTAAACCACAACATGACAATAGTGTGAGGTGCAACTAACATGTGCTTAGAGAAAAAAAATCATATTTTTAAACATTTATATTAGAAAAAAAGAATTATAAAACTAATGATCTAAACTTTTTAAGAATCTCAAAAAAGGAGGACAAATAAAACCAAAATTAAGTAGAAGAAAGGAATTGGCAAAGATGGAAGAAATCAATGAAGTTCTAAGCTGAAAAGCAATCAAGAAAACCAATTAGAAAAACCAAAATAATGAAAAATATGTAACTAAACAGAAAAGAGAGAAGAAACAGCCTATAGTATCAAGAATTAAAGAGGAGAAATCACTACAGATTCTTCAGATATTAAAAGAAAAAGAAGGAATATTATAAATAAGATTAAACCAAAACAATGGCTTTTTAAGACAAATGCCTTGAAAAATATTAACCTAGATAAAGAAGAAATAGAAAATTTAAATATCTTTTATATATAAAATATATGAAATTGAAAATTGAAAATCTTCCCACAGAGAAAACTCTAGTTGTATATTACTTCTTTTGCCAATTCTCTTAAACATTCATTAGGGAAGGAAAAAAATACCATTATTATACCAACTCTTTCCTGAGAAAGAAGAGAAGTAACCACTTATTTACTCATTTCATAAGGTTACTATCACTTTGACATTGAAGTCAAAAGGTATTTCAAGAAAAGAACAGTAGAAAAGAATAGCCCCCATTAATGAAATTTCTAACAAAATATTATCCAATCAAATCTAGCAGTATGTAAAAATAATAATACATAATGCATAAGCAGGATGTATCTCAAGAATACAAAGTTTGTTTTAAGTTTTTAAAAAAATCAATGTAATTCATATTAACTGATTAAAAAAAGAAATCCACTATGATTACTAAATGTATAGAAAAAGCATATTTGATAAAACTCAGTACAAACTTAGGATAAAAATTTTCAATATTTAAGAGTAAAATGGGAGTATTTAACCTGTAAATAGAATTCAAAACCTAAATTAACTTTTTCCTTAATTATGAAAGACTGACTGCTTCTCACAAGCATGCAGGGACAAGTCAGGGTTGTGTTTTCACATCTATTCAACACAATGTTAGAGTTCTGACTGGTTCAATAAGTTAAGCAAAAAATAAATAAACCATAGAGATTTCTAAGAAAGAAATAATCCTATATCTATACAAGGAAGACATCATGGTCTATGAAGAAGATTCTGAAGACTTGCCATCCACATCTAGAATTAATAAGGTAGTTTAGCAAGACCACAATACATAAGGTCAGTATACAAAAATCAATTGTATTTCTATACACTAGTAAGTGAATATTGGAAAGTAAAATTTATAAAAGAATACTATTTAAAATATCTACAAATACTTAAGGGATAATTTTTTTTAAGATTATTTATTTCTCCCCCCTCCCTCCATGGTCTGCTATCCGTGTTCCTTCACTGAGTGTTTCTCTGTGTCTGCTAGTATTCTCATTAGGCAACTCCAGGACCTTCCAGAGTGGGAGAGAGGTGATTATTTTCCTGCATCACCTCATCTCCCTGATCTACTGCGCCTCTTATTATCTCTCCTCTATGTCTCTATTTGTTGCATCATCTCGCTGCTCCAGCTCTCTGCATGGGCCAACACTCCTGCTCAGGGCAGCACTCCTGCATGGGGCATTACTCCATGCAGGCCACCAATCCACATGGGCCAGCTTGCCACATGGGTCAGCTTGCCTTCACCAGGAGGCCCTGGGCATTGAACCCTGAACCTCCTATATGGTAGATGGGAGCCCAATTTCTTGAGACACATCTGCTTCCCCTAAGGGATAAATTTAACAAACATGTGCAAGAGCTATAAAATTAAAACAGTAAAATATTGGTGAGTGTATTTTGTTTTTAAAAAAATCCTAAATAAATGGGGAAAGTTTTCATATTAATGGCTTAGAGGACTCAACATTCTTTAAGATACTAATTCTCACAAATTGAGCTACAGATTCAATATAATTCCAATTCAAACCCAGATTTTTTGTATATGTGTGTGCAGAAATTAAGAACCTGATTCTAAAATGTATATAGAAATGCAAAAGATGTAGTATGGCCAAACATTTTGAAAAACAACAAAGTTGGAGGATGTATTTCCTGACTTCAAGACTTCAAAGCTGCTGTAATTAAGACCTTTTCCTATTTGATAAGGAAAGATATAAAGGTCAGAAATAGATCCACCCATATATAATAAATTTATTTTTGATGCAGTTGCCCAGATGAGAGAAAGGTAGTATTGTCAACAGATATTACCACAACATAGATATTGATTTGGGAAAAAAGTAAGACTATGCTTTTATCACTTGACATATATGGAAATGAACCTGAAATGGATCATAGAGCTAAATGTAAGCTCTAAAATATAAAACTCGAGGAAGAGATCATAAGAGTTCATTTTTATATTCAATAGGATACTATTCAGCTGTAAGAAGAATTAAGTTTCTTAAATAGAACCCAAAAGCAAGCTATATTAAAGAAAAGAAAGATAATTTGAACCTTATAAAATGAAAATATTCTGCTCTTTTTAAGACATTGTTTAAAAACTGAAAAGATGAGAGACTGACTTGGAGAAAGTATTTGCAGTGCATTAATTTTACAAAGGACTAATATTCAGTATGTAGAGGAATTTCTTACCAAGCAGTAATAAAACACCCCTTGAAAAAAATAGGTAAACCTTCTGAAGAGACCTTTCTCAAAAGAAAATGTACTAACAGCAATAACACATAAAAATGCTCAAAATCAATAGCCATGAGGTGAGTACAAATGAAAATGATGAGATATCAGTACCCCTGCACTAAATTAGGTAAAGTTAAAATCACCTCCAATATCAAACTTTGAAAAGGATATGGAACAAACCAAACCTGTTTTTGCTGTTAAAATTGTAAAATGGTGCAACTTTGAAAATGGCATCACAGTTTCTTGTAAAGTTAAACATACACTTACCATACAAACTGGCTTTTCCAATCCTAGGTATTTACCCAGGAAAATAAAAATATTTGTCTACACAAAGACTTGTAATGTTCATAGCAGCTCTATTCATCCTAGGCAAAGACTGGAAGCAACCCAAATGTTCACCTGTAGGTAAATGGAAAACAAATTGTGCTGTATCTATACAATAGAATACCATCAGATACTGATAATACAATAGCATTAAAAAGGAACAAGCTACTGATAAATGTAACAATGTGAATAAATCTCAAAAAAAAAAAAAGCCAAATGAAGGAAGCAAGACACAAGAGCACATACTCTATCATTCTGTTTATTTGAAATTTGAAAAAAGACTAATCTATAGTGACACAAAGCACATCAGTGGTTGCCTAGAGAGGAGAGGGAGTGGGGAGAAATATCCTTTGTAAGGGCATGAGGGAACTTTTCTTTTGTATATGTGTGGGGGGGATGATTATAATGGACTCTATTTGGATTGGATGGTGGTTTTTCAGATATATACATTTGTCAAAATTCATCAAAATATGTATTTATAAATGGATGCATTTTAGTAAATTGTTCAATTCTCTTTCTTCCGTTGTTCTTTCCTCACTCCTCCTCAATGACTGTGTTTTCCTGTGCCAAGGCTTCTCTAGGTCAGGAGTGAGATTATCGGCTAAGGGGCAAAAGCAGGGGTGCAAAGCTTTGGACTGGGTCCTTCTGTTTGGTGAGTACTGAGACTCTTGACCATTTGGGGAGATTTTTCCAAGCACCTCCTATTCCACTTTCACTCCACTCTTCATCCATTAACTGACAAACTGATGGACACTGTGTGATCACCCCTTCAGTTACTGACCCAGACAATGTACCCACAATTTCTTTCTGCTCCAGTCCCTTTAGCACACTGGGGAGCCAAAGTTCAGCTGCCTTCCTTGGAATGTAATTGGTCACCAGTTCCTAGGCTACCTTAAACTAATAAATAATAAAAGGAAAGGCTGCCCCTACTTCTGACCTATCCTCTGACCCAGATTAGAGTCACTAGATGCCCTCCCTCCTGGCTTCTCCTGGCTTTTTAGCAGGCAGAATGTCCTTCATAGATACACATCCGGTTCTGAAAACACTGCTATGCTCATCCCGCTCCTGCGACAGCATGGGATCAGCTCGTAACTCAGCAAGAAGGTTCATGGGAATGAAGATGTCAGTCCCTGTTTTGGAAAACAAACAGACAAACATTTGTCAGTGGTCCTTTTGGTTCTCCTCTTCATTTGGTATGGGGGTGGGGAGAAACACCTGCTTTTTTCCTCCACCTTTAGGTGAGAGAAAATACCATAGTACTTTCTTCACTGACCCCTAGCTCAAGTCATTTTGTAAATCTTTAGTTTTTTCTTATACATGCTGGAAGTGGGTAAGGATGTTGGTAATCAAAGGACCAATTTGTCCAGCTCTTATTCAATATTATGGGGCTATGGTAGCAGCTCTGTCTATAATTCAGGATTTCTTTTCACCTTTTATCTTCAATTTTAGATCAGAAGGCAAACCAAGACATGAAGAAAAGTTCCATGGGACATTCTGTAGCATGTTCTGAATTGCAGATATAAAAGCTGGGTGGGGATAAGATATACTCTCAGTTCTCCAAGAGATCATAGTCAACTGTAGAATGCAGATGTATAAACAATTTATTTTCACTCAACATATTGAAAAGCAATGATAGTCATATAGAAAGATTCATCTCTTGGGGAACTCACAGCCTGATCAATAAGTCAAGAAGATGAACATTTATACTACAGAAGAGGAGGTGTTAGACAAAAATGATAGGATAGAATGAAAGTTCAGAGTAGAACATAGGATGGCTCCCTAACTAGTCACCCATTATTTCTGTCTCTACTACTTTTAATATTTATTTTATATAATATATCCTAGATGCTTTTTTTAACTCCATGCCTTTGAAATTGCTTAGGCTTTGTTTCCTGTATTTTTTAGGCAATTACCATTTGATATCTCACTATAAATTAGATTAAAATATGTTTTAAAAATCCTCGTATTTCTCTATTTAAGGGCCACTGAATGGGCCTATGGATGGCTTATAGAAAACACTTACTATCAGTAATATATACAGACAAACCAATGTATGCATTGATGTATATATCCATATGTATACGACAATTAGTAATGAATCTATTTTGCCAGGATAATTACTGGTTCTAAGGACATCTAACTGTCCATAAGTAGTTGTAAAAATTAGAAGTCCTTACTTCTATATTTACTCAAGTTAAATCATCACTAGAAAGTTAAACGTAATTAAGTTTCTGTGATGTTAGCATAAGGAGCTGTATAAAACAGAAATGAGCTGGCAATGATACTGGCTTTCCAAGAAATACATAACATGACTGCTTTATCCATATTTCTACATCCCTTCTTTCTTCCCTTCCTCCCATCTCCTTCTCCAGTGGTGATTCAAATATTGAGCAATTGAAATAATTATCAAAGTAAAAACGAACACTTGTTGCTTAAATTTGACCAAGTTTCGCATCACTGCCGCTTAATAGCATTATGTCCGCAAACA
This sequence comes from Dasypus novemcinctus, assembly GCF_030445035.2. Lineage (NCBI taxonomy): Eukaryota > Metazoa > Chordata > Mammalia > Cingulata > Dasypodidae > Dasypus > Dasypus novemcinctus. Next base: position 21,979,473 of record NC_080675.1, read on the forward strand.
AATTCATGAATGAGATGATTAAAAAGAAAAGATACAGCATTAACATTATGTCACAAAATCATTGGGCTAATGCCTAGCTGAGCCTTCTCCCCAGAACCAATACTATATTAACAGGTGTGTGCTTTGATCATTGAGCAGCTGGTTCACCTACTTACATTAGGCAGTAGGATTAAGCAATTATTTTCCAACTCATAGGCAAAATTATTTATAACTTTACTAAATTTTAAGTGCCAAGAGGCACAAAATGGTAAAAGTGAACAAACATGTTATAAGAACAAATAAATTTCATCATTCACTTTATATACTGGGTGCTATTCCAAACACTACATTTTAAAATAATTATATTTAACAAATATTTATCTGTGCTTACTGTGAGCAGGGAACTGTTCTTAGCTACTTTATGAATGTTGATTCATTTAATTCTCATAACCACCCTCAGAGATGTATAATATTAATGCCACTTTACCAATGGGGAAACTGCAAAACTCTTGAGATGTAGTAGAACTGGGATTTAAACCTCAGGCCATCTGGCTCCAGTAAGTTACTTTTATCATGAAAAAGTATAGGCAACTTTAACTTCAATCTCATGCTTTCTATTAATATTTAGCCATGCCATATTTGATCTTGATTCTATTTCCTCTCAGTGTTTATCATCTCTATTTTAAAACAATAAACCCAGAAGTTCAGATAAAACTATTTACCTACACTGAAAGGGAGTATGTCCCCAATTTTAGTTTAGCGAAAAAATGACACATATCTAGCTCTAGGCCTGTGCTAGGTCTAAGGGGTACAGAAAAGTCAGAGACTCCATAATTTTTTCCAATAGTAAGCATAATGATATACAATTGGTAGGTGAATGGTAAATGTTTCCTACATGAGTAAATGAATTAATTTAAAAATGATGTAGCCCCAGGGAACTGAGTTTGTGGGAGGAGGGGCTAATAAAGAGAATGGGGATCTGATGTGTCCTGGACAGGAACAGAGGTAGGGGGGCTTTGAAAAGGGGGTGACAGGATCTGAGATTCAAAGAATAAATAAGGCAAAAAAGGACAAGAACCAAGTGATCGTATGTGCTCCAGTAACTTCGTTCAATCATACATAGGAGTATGCCTCCATTGTTGAATCATGCTTTGCTCAGTTGTCTATTTCTTCTCAACAAATTTTCCCCAAATTTATGACTTAAAACAATTTATTCCTAGCTCTCACAGTTCTCCGGCTTGACAGGTAAGCTGGCAGACTTTTCTTGCCCTGGGTGCTGTCATCTCGGTGGTATTCAACAGGTGGACAAGGCTGGTCCTATGAAGCAATTTCCCTCACATGCCTGGCATTTTGTAGGGATGGCAGAAAGGCTGGACTCAAGTTGGAATATGGACCCAAGAGTGTACATTTTGACAATCCTAAAGATGTAGAATTTCAAACTCCTTACACAGTGGCTCAGGGCATTCCAAGAGTGCAGGAAGGAAAATGCAGACTTTTTACAACCTAATTTTTGAAGGAAAATGCAGGCTTCTTACAACCTAATTTTTTAAAAGACTTTATTTTATTTTTTTAAGATTTATTTATCTATTTATTTCTCTCCCCTTCCCCTCCCTCCCCACCCCCATTGTTTGTTCTCTGTGTCTTCTTTGTCCGCTTCTGCTGTTGTCAGCAGCATGGGAATCTGTGTTTCTTTTTGTTGTGTCATCTTGTTGTGTCAGCTCTCCGTGTGTGCGGTACCATTCCTGGGCAGGCTGCACTTTCTTTTGCGCTGGGAGGCTCTCCTTACGGGGCGCATTCCTTGCGCGTGGGGCTCCCCTACGTGGGGGACACCCCTGCATGGCACAGCACTCTTTGCTGGCATCAGCACTGTCATGGGCCAGCTCCACACTGGTCAAGGAGGCCCGGGGTTTGAACCACGAACCTCCCATGTGGTAGACGGACACCCTAACCACTGGGCCAAGTCCACCACCCTTACAACCTAATTTTAAAAGTTCCCAGAAGTCACTTCCCCCACATCCTGTTGGTCAAATAAGTCAGGGAGCCCAGGGGGAATGAACTACGCTCCACCCTTCAATGAAAGGAGTAGCAAAGAATTTGTAGCCATCTTTAATCTACCACACACTTGCAGCATATTTAGCTTCAAAACACAATAGGAATACAATCTTAAAAATGTTTCCTATGCCAGTACTTCTGATTAAGGCTGAAGACCTTACTTTCCATCCTTACAAACACACATGCAAACTGAACCACAGGTTCAAATCTAGATGAAAAAAATCCTATCTCTTCCCTTTGAAGGATCAGACAATTGCTATAGATTGTTATTAGCATGACAGTGAAGACAGTCAAAATAAAGAGATAGACAATGTTTTCCAGCCCATTGAGGATAAAGCACTATCTGAATTGGACCTTATATTACCACACTCAACCTCAAATGCAGAAACAAGAATCAGATTTGTGCAAGAAAGATGGCTAGATTGGTGTTTTTCTCCTGTTGGATGAACCACCTGAAAGCCCATTAGAAGAAGCATGTTATTACATTTACATAAGAAATAGTGTTTTGAAATTTGCCCTCCTCTTTTATCCCCTCTTCCTTCTACATCACCTCAAAATAAGTCCCACTTAATTAAATCCATATTTGTGGATCATAAAAGAAACTTTCTCTTAGTGGCCAATAAATTGTAGTAGATTTCGATTCTCGTAAACGTGCAGTGTGCTCTGCTGTGAGGTTCACTTCATTTGACATTGCTGTGAGACTGGTAATGAATTTCCCTGACAGATACATCTCTGGTCAGATCAGAACAGGGAAATGAGCTCTTTGGGGCACAGGCTAGTATGGAATTGTAACAGTATGTGTTCACTGACCCAAGTTGAAAGAATGTTTCATTCCAAAACTCTGAAATGGAAACTGATAGCCTCTGCTGTTTTCATTGCTTAAACTGCACATTATTATGAGGGACTTTATTTTAAAGGAACTTGAGTGGAAACACAGTTTTGTTTTGTTTTGTTTTAAAACCAAATGTTCCATGTATTGCTAACAGCATATTGGTTACCTGAAAGCAATTTCTTTATGGTTTTAAAGAAAAGGGTACACCATCCTGAATTTAAGATGACCTAACAGTAATGTCCATCGCTCAATCTCTGCCTCTCTCTCTCTAACAGGCACATTCCATTGTTCTTCTACATACTTAAATAAGCATAATAAATTTCCCCACTTCTTTTGAAACGCTCGGGTCCAACACCTAGGGAAAAAATAAAAAGACTGTGAGATCTTTGTTTAGACTGAATTTGAGTTAACTGTCAGAGATTCCTGTCTCAAATTAAGTTCTCCTTGAGTTTTGGTTTCCCTTGGACACAGTACTTGCAACCAAAACAGCCCTAAAATCGGAGCCCAGGGACGGGCCAGCCTGCATCTGACCTTTCCGGCAGATGTTTGTAAATGGAACAGATTGCCTTCCCAAACCCAAACTGCGTAATCTTGGTTAGGGTTGCTTTCTGTGCAAATACTTAGACAATCTGTGGTTTTTGCCTCTGGGTGTTGGTAATAGGATATATGATATTTACACAGTCCAGGTCATTGGCTAACCCAGCTGGATCAAGAATGACCATTTTTCATCTTAGGATTGTGACTGAGCAGGGGCTTACTGCCCAACGCGCTCAGGAGTCAATTCTGTGACATCAGGATTTTGAGAAAAGAGAGCATTATTGAGAGGTCTACCAGCAAGGAAAGAGAGGCAAGGTTCACATCTGTCTTCTCAATTGCAGGGATGGGGGGATTTTATTGGGGTAGGAGGTGACAGTTGCTTTAGCACAGTGCAGTTGGATAGGCATAGATTTGTCCATACATGGTAAGGCAAGCTCCAGATGGATACTTCTTGTTGAAGGACTCTCGCGTTGGCTTCATTTCTGATGCCTCTCGGGTCATGCAGCTTGGGCTCCGAGGAGGATGACTTTTTGTACTTGGTATCTCAGAGATCATCTAAGGACACCAGTCCACGGTTCTGTGCTTGCTCAGGTTATATAACGTTTAAGTTGGCTGCCTGTGAAATAAGCTCAAAAAGAAGAGTTACAGATATACGAAAAGTTACCAAGAAGCGAAGTTGCTACCAACTTTAGCGGTTTTAGGTTGAAAACTTAATACATGAGGGAAGTCGGCTGATCTAGTGCTTTATTGGCAAAGCCTAAATTATGACCTAAACAACCACTTGGCATGGTGAGCAACAGAAATACAGAGAAATATCTGAATTTTGATTTGGCCAAAATGTTACCTAGTCAGCACAGCTACAAATATCTCATTAAATGATGTTGGCAATGCTCCAAGATGAACCCATGTGTGGTGGCTTGACAGGGTTGGTCGACCTCCAGGTAGAAAGAGGGCATGAAAATGTACCCCTGGAAGCCCCTTGGCCATTTCTTATGTGCTCCAGAAACTTCACACAAGTGCAAAGCTTGGGGAAACAGGATCTTATAGCAATGTGGAAATAAATGTTCAGGGATTAAGGGTCGCCTGCCTGTTTCAAAAAGCAAAACCAAAAACAGGGTACCAGGAGTCCAGAAGTGGGTATTGGCTGGTTTCTTACCTGGAAAAAAATGAGAACTCAATTTATATGTGAGCTTACAGGTCTGGTGACTTGTATATAGCCTCTTCAGAGGAGATTTTGCAGTTTCAGGTCCCACAAATGGCAGATAGGGGAAAACATATCACACTAATGCTCCTCTTGAGAGCTCCAATGAACAATGTGTCACACAAACACCTGGGGCTTCTTATTGGAGCAGAAAGCTTGGTGCAATAAAGAGAGAGCACAGATTCTAGATGTCAGGTGACTTGTGTTTGACTTTCATATCTGCAACTTCCAGCTGTGTGGTCTGGAAAAGTCATTTAAGATGGCTGTACCTGCATCCCTTGTAGGTAATATCTTGCAGTTTTATAGTAAGGCTTAGGAAAATGGGTGTAAAGCATTTAGTATTATGCCTGGTTCAGAGTAGTGCTTTACAAATGGCAATATATTTGATCAATAATGTATTATGTGACAGTATCTTAAAATGAATGAGCCAGAACCAGGTTTGAACATCAGATTCACCTTTTTATAACCATGTAACTTTGACCAACTTTCTTTCCTTCACTGAACTTTAGTTTCTTCATCTTTATACTGGAAGAAGCAATAATTACCTAGCAGGAATCATTTGATCATTAAATCAACAACTATACAGTGCCTAAAAGAGTATCCAGGATTTACATATATGAAGGTTAATTTTCTATGTCAATGTGGCTAGGTTAGGGTGTACAACTATTTGGTCAAGCAAGAACTGGCTTGATTGTTACTGTGAGGGCATTTTGTAGTGGATTTGCACCTATACTTGCACCTATACTTGGTTGCATCTATAGATTGATTGCATATACAATTCACAAATAAGATTTCCCTAACCAATGAGGGGAGTGTCCTCATTCCATCACTTGGAGGTTTGAAAAACCAGAGCTAAGGATTTCAGAGAACAGAAAGGAGAATTTCTGTCTCATGTTCAGTAAGCCAGCTTCCCTGGGGGAATTCAGACTTGCCAGACTTCAGAAGCACTATTATCAGAGTGTCTAGCCTAGTGCCTATCCTACAGAATTCAGACTTGCCAGCCACATAGTGTATGATTGTATGGGCCAATTTCTTTTAATAAACCCCCTATATTAGCCAAACAGGTGCTAATGCAAAATACCAGAAATCTGTTGGCTTTTATAAAAGGATATTTATTTGGGGGTAGAAGCTTACAGTTACTGGCCATAAACATAAGTTACTTCCCTCTCCAAAGTCTCTTGCCATATGTTGGAGCAAGGTAGCTGCTGACATCTGCAAGTTTCAGCCTTCCTCTTCCTCATAAGGCTCCATGATCCCAGCTTCTTCCGCTTCTTCCAATATCAGCTGTAGGCTGGAATAAGTCTTGTCTCTCTGCTGGGCTTGTTCATTCCCAGGTTCAGCTGCTCTGGTCTCTCCACAAGGCCAGCTGTAAACTATGAAGCTCCCTTGCTTCCCAGGGCCTCTACCGTGTCTGCGCAGCCATCTTTATTCCTTTGTGTTCTTCTTCTGTGTCTTTATTTCCCGGGGTTCCAGCATCCAAAATTTCCAACTCCCTCCTCTGCCATGAAGTTTTCTCTGAGTCCCTGCCCCCTTGGTAGGCAGGGACTCACAGAGAGCCTGGTGACATGGCCCAATCAAAGCCCTGATCATAATTTAATCAAGTAAAAGTGAAAACTCTGAAGACAATGCAGTCTAATACACCCAGAGGAACAGACCAGTTTACAAACACAATCCAAATCTATTTTTGGAATTCATAAACAATGCCAAACTGCTACACTCCTAATGTCCTTAATATCTGGTTGTTCTGTTTCTCTGGAAAACCCTGGCTAATATTGTCAGTTCTCTCCTCACATTTTTTCCAACCTGGGGCAAAGATGAAAAAGGGCACTTGTCTTTAATAATTCTCAAGGGAAGATGGAACTAGACCTGCATTCAGCATTAAGATAGAGGTATGGTGGCAGAAAATATGACAATGAACTCCTGGGGATTTATTTTAACTTGGAACGAAGAACATACCCATGGAGAAGCACACAGGGAAATTAGGAGTTAGATGAACATAGGCACAAGAAAAGATACTGTCAAAAACAACAGGACTTCTCATAATTTGCAAATGATCCAAAGGGCCTGGGAGGGACAATGAGTATTTGATATGTTGTTGGAGAGATTTAGTGGCTCCCATTGTGATTATAACCACAGACTCCAAACTCCAGGCACACTTCTTTCTCTCTCTCTCTTTTTTTAAATACTCTTCAGCTAAGTATTAAATGATTTTCTCCTCTAATTTTATTTAATTTCAGTGTCTTTTTTGTATTTTCCTTTTTGGATCATTCCAGGTCTTTTTTTTTTTTTTTAATCATATTTCACTTTAAAGGCGTGAAGCATTCCAGTAGCTACAGAGAATAAAAAGATTCATATTTACGCTCAGTGCTTAAACTTTTTCCCCTAAACTCACACCCAAGAACTTGTCTATTGGCCAATTTGCATTTTGGCCACATTTTGAGGATTTCGCTGCAAAGCTACTGTGCAAACTCACACCACATGTGGTACTAATTGGCGCTGTTGGCAGTTTAAGAAGAGAGGCTGGGGATTGAGTGGGCATGGAAGCTTAACAATGTCTTCACACAACAGTTCTCAACAGGAGTTGGCGATTAGAGCTCTGGGGAGAAGTATGGGCCTGTGGGGCAGGTCAATGAGATGAATCTCTCAGCACATTGCAAAAGCAACCAAAAAAAAAAAAAAAGGCAGGAGAAAAATTTGAAATAGATACAGTACTTGTTACCAAACTTCCCCAAAAGACCAGGGAGAGCTTGTTCACTTAACATGTGCAATCAGGGAGCGTAAATGTGCAGATGGAAGAATGAATAGGGTCAAAACAGAGCCTTGGACTGCAGTGGGGACCCTTCCATTGCTTTGGGCCAGTAAAACTCCCCCAAGTCAATTTCTCCAGCTGTAAAATAGCCACGGGTCTTTCACAACATCTGCCTCCTACCAGCTGAAAGGAACAAGGGGCAGATTTGTAGTTTGTTAAAGTGCTTTGATTTTCCAAACATCAAAAACAGGGATCTCTCTTAATGTCTTAGTTGTACGTCTCTTTAGACAGGAGAACAGTGGCAGTGGTGTTGGGGATAATTATTCCCCTAGGCAGCTGTGTTAGTCCAGCTCTTCTAGGTTGCAAGAAACAGAATTTCCAAGGAACAGAATGAAGCCAGTAGGGGGAGGGAGGGTGACTGGGGTTAATTGTAAGGAGCTACCTTAGTAGCTACATGTAAACAGTTCTGGTAATTTTGTTGTTGTTGTTTTTTAAGTTCAAGTTAAAACAGCAGTTTTGGTTTAACACCTGTAATTATAAAAGTCTTAACATTCAGCTTCTCTCTCTCTGCTTTCACTGAACCAGTGTATGCTCTTTTCCTATCAGAGCACAATAAAATCAAAGTGAGCTTTCTGATCTAACTCAAGTATCTTATGGAAGCATCAGTTCTCTTTTCCCTAAGAAATAGAAAAAAAAACAATACCTGTACAAGGACCTGGATTTATAAGAGTGATAATCATTTCACAATTTGCCCATTAATCCTATTTCTAAAAGACCCACCCCTAAAATTTGCTAGGTCTAAGGCATGCCTGGAGACCCCTGGACTTCTCCTCTTCTCTTTCCAGCCCCAGCTGTGTTCCTCAGCAGGAGGGGTCTCCTGCACATGTGTGTGAACTCCCAGTCCTTATGTTCAAGCTTGAACAGCTCCCACACACTTGCTTCCTCCTATATGCCCTGACAATACAGCCTTTCTTCAGAGCCTTAAATGCTGATCAGGGAAGAGGCCTGTGAAATCCTAGAAGGGGGCTCAGGGCCACTGGGGCAAGGAATCCCAACATACATAGTAGTATGGCCCAAAAGAGGCCTTTTGCATCCATGCACTTCTTGCCCCATGAGGCACAGCTAAAGAAGATCAGGCACAGCTGAAGTGCAGGACACTGGGAAGGGCTCTACATTGACCAAGTCTTTGGTAATCTATTTTACTTCCCTTCTGTTGTCTCAGCCATTATTCCACCTTTTAAAATCACTTTTACTACCACTACAATATGAAAAGAGAATTGGGAATAATGTTCCCTTGGGAAAAAAAAAAACGGGGGGTGTGGTTTCTCCTTCCAAACCAAACCCACTCTGAAAATAGAAACAGGGGGATGGACTAGAGGCGAAGGTCATCAGTACTTTCAAAAGCAGCAGGGATGAAAATGAGAAATGGGAGAAGGAGACCTAAATGCAAGTATTGAAATGCATATCAACAAAAATCGACACTGGAGCATTCTCCAGGAGAGGCTGTGGGTTATTCAAACCAGTTTTTGTGAATATCTTTCAGAACTCCGTTTCTTAATTTTCAAGCATTTTCACTCAGTTATTTCAATGTTGGTCCTGATTGTATAATCCAGGGGACGTAATGACTATAAACTCTACAGAGGCCTAGGAGAGAATGGTTACTTTCTCTGTGCCAGAACTCCTTCTAGTCGCTGTTCTGTATCACACATGAGGGTTCACCTTCATTTTTTTCAGAATTAGAGAATAATTTTAAGGATGTTCAGGAATTTAGGTCATAAGTTAGAAAGTGGTAGAGTTGTAGTCTGAATCCATGTCTTTCTTACTCACAAACACAGGAAAAGGGTCTTTCTATCAGGACAAACACAATGTTGAACCCTTTAATCTTTAGGAGAAAGCAGGAAAAAAAAAAAAAAAGAGGTTTGCCAGAAGCTCAATGGACTTTATAAAGTTTCCACAGTCTATGTTCGCTGTTAAACTTTTCCCTGGGATATATGTATAAAAATTGCATGAGAATGCCTTGCGTATGTTCTGTGCTCTTCTTCAGGTCACACAGTGGTATTGCACTTTCCACGGGTGGGATCATGTGACTTGGCCAATGAAATGTGTGTGAAATTTACTTCTGTGTAGAAATTGTAAGAGCCAATATATTATTTGTTATGTTTCCTATCTGTGATAGTTAATTTTATGTGACAACGTGGTTAGGCTACGCTGCCCAGTAGTTTGGTCAGACACTACCCTGGATATTTTAGACGTGATTAGTATCTACAATCAGTTGCCTTTAAGAAGATAACCCTTAGTAATGAGGGTAGGCCTCATATAACCATTGAAGGCCTTAAGAGAAAGAAACTGTGGTTTCGAAAGGGCATTCCTTCTCAAGACTATACCCTGTGCCCCTCTCTGAGTTTCTCGCCTACTGGTCTCTCCTACAAATATCAGACTCAAGTCTTTAAAATCAATTCTTAGCAGAATTGCTTGCCTGCCAACCTGCCTTATGGAGTTCAGACTTGTTTCCTCCCACAGTCACATGAAGCAATTCATTATAATAAATCCCTTAAGGCGTGTGTGTGTATGTGTGTGTACACAAAGTCTAGTCATCTTTCCCAACATTTAAAACCTGATACTTTCCTTGTAAAGGTTTGTACATTGCCACTAAATTGTAGGTTATTTTCTTTAATTGATTTTCTATTTCAATTGGATTATCTTGTCTTAATCAAAATATGCTAAATTTCTTAGTCAAAGACTATTTTTTATTTTCTACTTGTAATGTTCCCAAGAGTTAACAAACTGGTAAGCCCATAGAAAATGCTCGTTAATAATATTTTAGGCAGTATTCTAAGTACTTTATGTATATTACCTCTTTATTTCTTATCATCCCATGAGGTAAGTACAACTGCTATGGTGTCTCACTGGAGTTGTGTGGCGCTGAGCTTCAGTTATTTGCTCTAGGTTACACAGTTAGGAAGTGAAAGCTGGGCTGGGATTCAAACTCAGCCTTCTGAATCTCAAGCATACCCTTTTCAACATCCTGTCTGTCATCTGCAATAATAACTCACACATTATCAAAGATATACCAAAAGACAATCAACCAATACAAGTTGACTGATTATGATTAACTGCATGTCAGTGAGACATCCTTCTATCTCATTTTCATGTCTGTTCAAAAAGAAAATTAAAACAATGTTTTTTATAAGTTAATTGTGTTTCCTTCATTTATGATTCTTATCAGAACGCACTATTGACCCTCATTAGTGTATGATACTGGGTGCAACATACTTATCTCTGAACATCCAGGACATAACACAATTCCTGGCATGCAAAATGTCTTAAGCCATTTTTTAATATAATAATGTTAGAAATGGGTTTCATTTTTTAAAAAAATAGTAGCACAAGAACTAGATTACATCAATTTACCTCTGAAACAGGAGGCAAACAGATTAACTGGGTAGGAAAAGTTTTAAAAATTGTATTGATAATTTAATGTGAATCTGTTACAGATTGACTTATGTCTCCCCCAAACACATGTTCAAGTACTAAGCCCCAGTCCTGTGGATGTGAGCTCATTTATAAGTAGGATTTTCAAAGCTCCTTTTAGTTAAGATGAGGCGAAGCTGAATTGGGACAGACCTTATTTCAATATGACTGGCATCCTCTTAAGAAGAGAAAATTCGGACACCTTGAGAAGTAGGAGACAGGAGACAGATGACCATGGATAGAGGTAGAGACTAAGTTATGCATGGCTGGCAAGCTACCACCAGAATGCTTCCGACTTCAGAGAAAGCATGATCCTCCTGGCACCTTGATTTTAGATGTATAGCCTCCAACATTTTCAGACAATAAATTCTTGTTATTTAAACCAAGTAGTCTGTAGTATTTTGTTATAGCAGCCCTGATAAACTAAGATACCAACCTTATGTTTTCTAAGTTTGATTTTTAAATTTTCATCATTTTTTCTAAAATTTAAGTTGCAATTAATGCCCTCTCATTCCAAGTTTAATCAATAGTGAAGTAAGAAACCACCTGCTAATTCATACACCAATCATTGTGCTTTGACTTGAAGCAGAAACAAGTAAATATCATTCGATTCTTTTTGTTGAAATAATATTTTATGACAATGCCACAAAAATATTTAAAAATTGCACAAAATAAGTAAGTATAACTTCTAACAAAGAAGAATTACACTAAGATAAAGCAACCATCATTAATTAGAGGGAAGCATTCTCCAAACTAGAGTCTTAGAATTTGTGTCAGATCTCAGCAATTCCAACTTAGGAAAAAATGTTGGAAGACAATGGGCACCTCTTTGTACATGTGATAGCTCTCACAACTATCTGGACCACCCACAGGCAATGGACCTGCTAAGAATGCAAAACTATGGGGAATTGGTGCTTTTTCTCTGCTACAAATTTCAAGCCAAAAAAATAAATGAATCTGGATGTGTAGGAATGCTTTCCTTTTCAATCACCCAAGGTGACCTTCAGCAGAAACAAAAACAAAAATATTTCTATACTCCTAAAGGAGATCATTTCTCCTTGAAATAACATATATGGAAGCACTTTTGAAACTCAAGTATTCATTGCATTAAAAAGTGTCACACTTGATAGTGAGGCAGTGGTATTTATGTGTATTGAGAAATGCCTGAAAAGGTAAAATATTGAGAAATTAATAAAAAATAAGTCTCATCTTAGAAGTTTTCTGAGCAAAACATTCTGTTCTACTCCCTTCCCTTCTTCATGCCTCCCACTACTATCAGATTCTTAGAACCAATTGTTCTACAATCCAAGAACACACTTAGGTTGATTGTCTAGAAGGTGGCCCCAAAAACTGCAATTTGCCAACAGTGCAGCTGATCACTTACGCAATTCATCAGATAAGCATAAACATGCAAACCCAAAATTGATCTGGGTGGTCAAGGATTTTCAGTTTTAAAATATATATATACAATCTGCAAGGTTGAATAATTTTTTAAAATGCTTTCATTTTTGTCAGAGAGACTTGGACATCAAATAGTTAAATTAAATTTAATTTAATTTTTAAAAGTGGTTGAAAATTAATACCCCTGCCTCCTAAATAAAAACTCTTTCCCAACTTCTTTTTTTCTGAATTACCACAGTTGATATATCTCTACTAGGGAGATTTTATCATAGTCACTTAAATTATTATGATTTATATTGAATTTCTTCAGCCACTTCATTAAAAAAACTTTAAAGGCTATATATTTTGAATTATTCCCTGTGATCAGTAATGTGTTATAAAAATTCCTCAGTGGGGAAATGGATGTGGCTCAAGCGATTGGACTCCCATCTACCATATAGGAGACCCCAGGTTCGATTCCCTGGGCCTCCTGGTGAAGGCAACCTAGCCCATACCACCATGGAGAGCTGAAAGCAGACAGCAAATACAAACAGCAAGGGGAAGGTAAATAAAGAAAGTAAAATAAATCTTTTTAAAAAATTCCTCAATATTTCTTCCAAAATGAAAGAATAAACATGTAAACTCTCCATTATATTTCTAAATTCCAAAGACTATTTGACATTATCTATCCTGCCAGATCAATTTTCCAAGTTAGAATAAGCAAGATAAAATCTGCCATGTTTTCTAATATAATCAATTGTTGCTTATACAACTGGGAATTTAAGAATGCAACTGAAGTGTGGTTTGAGAGAGAGGTAGAGATGACGACAAGGAAGAAGAAGAATGAGGAGAAGGATGGAGGAGGGGGGAGAGGACAAGATGGGGACCATGAGAAAAAGGAGGAAGAGATAGAAGGATAGGAGAAGGAAGAATCAGCTCTTTCTGTGAAAGCATAATACAAATGTAATAGTAATTACCTGAAAGACTGCAAATCTTGTTCTAAATCTCTTCAAATATATATTAAACTCTGATACATGAAAATAAATAGGTGAATCTATTAAGTACACACTGTCACACTCTTAGAGAGATCTTGACTGATGTCATCATATTAGACATTACCATTGTTAACAAAAGATTCAGGCTTTTCATCATTGTTTCATGAGCAATCTACAACTTAGGTGGTTTCTCTGGATGGTCTCAAAACATCTAAACACAAAGAAATTCAAATCAGTCAACCATCCAGACTGTTAGTTTATTCAGTACTAAACATCTGTATATTTGGAGCTATCTGAATGGTTGATTATTTTCCATTTAGTATCCAGATGGTGGTACAGGACATTCTTGAGAAATAAATGCAATTTCACATCATAGTGTGAATAGAAAGGAAAAAATAACAGCATAGGGACCAAGGATGAAAATTATAACGAACGATTTTAGTATAAATGATATTAGGAGCAAAATAGGCTATCTAAATCTTGTAAAATATCTAAATATGTCATCATCAGGAATTTCAAAAATTTCTTCAGAATCTCTTGTGAGATTACTTTTTGTTCTGAGAACAGAAAACATATGCAAAGCCCTGAATCCCTGTCCTTGTTCAGCAGCCATTTCTAATGTGCTGTACCCTGGAATACTCATTTTCTATGCAGTGTAAGAAATTGCCACAAACTTCACAGCTCCAAACAACACTCATTTATTATCTCATAGTTTCTGTGCATCAGAAGTTCAGGGACAGCTTAACTGGGTTCTCTGCTCAGGGTCGCATACATCTGACATAAGGGCCAGCTGGGCTACATTCTCCTCTGGAGGCTCGATTAGGGAAGGATCTGCTTCTATGCTCCCTCCGTTTTCGGAAGAAATCATTTCCTTTTGGCCATAGAATTCTTTGTAGTTAGCATCTTCATAGTCAGCAACTAACAAGAAGAGCCTCTAACTTCGGGTAAGGGCCCACCGAATTTGCACAGACCCACTAAGAGTAATATTTTTAGATAAACTAAACGTCAAAAGATTAGGGGCATAATTACATCTGCAAAATCCCTTCACCTTTGCCACATTCTATCAGTTAGAAGCAAGTTGCAGTTTCCCTCCATCCTGTCCCCATTCTCAAGGGGAGGGAATTATACATGGTTTTTTAAATGAGTCTTGTCTATGAATTTTTTGCCACTGACATGCAGTTAAAGGGTTACACATCTCAGAGGATTCTTTGGTTGGCAATGATGTTACAGTATGAGATGGAACACTTCCCACACTCAGTGCAGGAGAAGGCTGCTTTTTGGGGAATATTTAGTACCAGATGAGGGAGATTGCCAAGGAATGAATATAGCACCTATTAAAGATCTTGCTGCTTCTCTAGTGCAAAAAGAACAGCTTTTTTCCCCTACTGTAAATAAGTTGGCATAAGAATAGGTTAAACCATCAAGAAGAAGCTTGTGCCTACCTTCCTATTAAAATCAAATAAACTCCAGTTTTGAAACAACTTTCTAAAGTATTTAATCAATTCTTGATCCTCAAGATGCTTCATTTCTAAATATGTGTATACATATCCTTTATTCTGAAATCAGGATTTCATTATGAATTCAAAGAGGAATGTTTACATGTTATGATTCATTAAATGTGATGTGTTTTTGAGAGTAAAAACAAAGAAGTGCATTCATTTTCTCATTTTAATTTCTCTCAAGTTCATTCTACACTGTTGCTTTTCTGGCTTCACTGGGACGTGGCCTGTTAATTCTGCAGCTTGAGGAATTAGTTTTGCTGCCTTCAACTGATCAAAACTTATTCAAGGAAGAGCAAAATTGATAGCACAACAAATGGTTTTGAAATTATTTCTGTAATCTCTAAAAGAGTCAAGCAACTGAATGTGAATTCACCATGACAGCTTCTCTTATACAAACACAGACAAATGCAATGGATTTTAAGGTATGCTGAGCCTCTCATTCAAACCAAAAAAATATATATGTTCTTCAAATCTACCTTTTGCTCTATAAACTTCTCCCTGGGGATAAGCAGTGGGATGATCTCATATCTTCTTTATTCTCTTTCCAATTTTATTGTAATGGTGTAAATTTCAAGTTTCCCTCAGGACCATGTGGATGCTATTTACACTTTGTGAAAAGCTTGTGAATAATTGAATTGTCCACATCAAAAATA
Organism: Dasypus novemcinctus; assembly: GCF_030445035.2. Classification (NCBI taxonomy): domain Eukaryota; kingdom Metazoa; phylum Chordata; class Mammalia; order Cingulata; family Dasypodidae; genus Dasypus; species Dasypus novemcinctus. Next base: position 21,994,824 of record NC_080675.1, read on the forward strand.
GGAAAAATAATTACTTGAAATCACACCAATATGTGAGGCTTCAAATAATGATATTCTTCTTTGTCTTAATAATGCAATGACTCATTCAGTAATTCAGAAAATATTTATGGAACCACTAAGACCACATGCTAGGCATGTTTTGAAAGCCAGAATCATACCAAGAATGAGTTAGAAAAAAGGGTTGACCTCCTGTCCTCAAGGAGCTTATATTCCAGTGCATATTATAGTGTAAGGTAATGATAAATGCTGAACAAGGGGTAGAAAGTGAAAGAAGAGTATTATTTAGATTGTGTGGTCAGTAAAGTCCTCTTTGTGGAAGTGTCCTCATGCTATCAATTCATTTGTTTATTCCTTATCTCTTCCCCTGGTAGAATACAAGCTTCATAAATGTGGAGACATTATATGTTTTTTTCACTGCTATACTCCCAAGGCCTAGAAGATGCCTGAATGAATAAATAAATCAGAAAGTAGTGTCATTGAAAGCCAACATGGAATGATTTAAGAAAGAAAGAGTATCCAAAGTATTAAAAGATGCAGCAAGCATCAGTTGTATACAAGCTGGATCATTTCTGTTAGAGTTAGCATCTCAGATAGTGAAAGCAGTTTCTGTTATGTGGTACCCAGCTACAGGAGGTTAAAGGGTAGATGCAGGATGGGGACATGGAGTTAGTAGCAGCACTGTTCACATAGGCCTTGAATGAAGAAATCAAGCCATGCAGAAAGCTGGGGGACAGAACATTTCAGACAGCAAAAAGAGCAGGTGCAAATATGGAGAGGCAGAAACATGAGAGCTCATAAGGAGACTGAATAGGCATATGATTGGAATGGTAGCCTCATACATTCCAATATCACTTAGAATGAAACCCATGAGAAGCCATGGGAAAATTTTGAGCAAGAGAATGAAATGGTCTTATTTGTGTTTTTGAAGAACAAATTGGAGAAGAGACTGAGTAGAAGCAAAGGGGGCCTGTTAAGGGTATCTTACCGTAGGCCTAAAGAGAAAGGCAGGAGTAGAGAAGGTGAAACAAATAGTATTGCTTATTGATTACATCTAATAAATGGCTTCATTAATAAGAAATAGAAGACTATAGGAGGAGGATATTTAAGGTAAGGAGCTAGCATTCAGAATTCCCAGTAGATATTTTAAATTTGAGATCTTTGTTATTACTTCTAAGCAGGGAAGGCCGATGGGATGGAAGTGTCATGGCATCTGCAATAGCCAGAACTGGAGATATAAAAATGTGAGTTATCTGCTTATTGATGGCATTTAATCTGTGTTTAGATACAATAAGATCATTAGCAGTGGGAGAGAATAGAAGAGTATCCAGTATAGAGCTCTGGGCAACTCCAACATGTACAGGTTGGAGGAAAAAAAAAAAAGAAGCCAGGAAAATTCTGAAGAGTGGCTGGTGAGATGGAAGGCAAAGCAGGATGTAGGCAAAAGCCAGACTGAGAGTGGGAGTTGGGGAAAATAAGGAGAAGGAGCAAAGAGAAGAAATTACCTTAGAGAAGATAGGACACTCCAGAAAGGCTCTCACCTCAATCAGATTGCTGCTTGGAATCTCTCACTAAATAGGAGTCTGATCTATAACTATGAGGAGAAGAATTACAATCAGGTACCATCTTCAGATTGACTCAGAACTTAAGTTGGCACCACCGCATTTTGTAGTAGTCATTTCTATAACACTTTGTCACTATTTGTAATTTATCCACATAAAATTATTTCTCCAAATTCCAAAAGTCAAAATTACCTATTAAACATAGAATGCATTTCATGGTTATAATCAAAATAGTTGACTAATGTCAAAAAAAAAATGTTCAAAAAAAAAAAAAAAACCCAAAAAACCATGACCCTAAATCCACTTCAATTAGCCTGAATATATTCCAGCTGGAGACAGCTTTTAATTAACTGATTGTTTTGGTTTTAATTAAATGTCAGGCAATCTGAAGAATTACTTGGAAAATTATTGTTTCTTTATTTTCAGCAAGTCTTTTACTGAACTCCAGATCTATATACCCCAATATTGTTGAATTATCTCTATCAGGATGACTGACTTACAGGATGTAAAGTCAACACTGATGAAAGTTCTTCCTTTGCTAGAATAATGACCACTAGAGGTTCGGAGGGGAGGAAGAGGGAAGAATAGGTGTAATATGGGGACATTTTGGGGACATTGGAATTGTCCTGCATGGCACTGCAATAATGGATACAGGTCATTATATATTTTGTCATAACCTACAAGATTGCGTAGAATAGAGTGTAAACTATTATATATACTGTAGTCCACATATCGAACTTGTTTATCAATTGTAACAAATGTACCACACTAATGAAGGATGTTGTTAATGAGGGAAAGTGTGCGAGGGAAGGGTATGTGGCATATGGGAATCCCCTATATTTTTTATGTAACATTTATATAATCTAAAGCTTCTTTAAATTTAAAATAAAAAAAAGTAAAGTCAACCCTGATCAAACAGAGTCAGTCTTCTACCCTAACAATGCTGTTCTTTTTTCATGTACTTTATCTCCTGTAGCTGGAATATTTTGCATATTCCATGCTTAAAAATGTATCTTACACTATTGGTAAACCCATTTCTTGCCCTGTATCCATCCATGATTTGGCTTCTAGAAAAGGGACAAGATGAATACCACCTCAGGAATGAAGAGGATATAGGGTATACCCTCACCAATAATGACAGAAAATAAGAAACCCCTTTTCCCCCCTTTGAGTGTGAGAATAAGAAGGGAAATGGCAAAAGATGAGGCAATTAAAGCCTAATTTTTAGTGGTGTGGAAACAAAGAGGTAAATATGAATAACTCGAGGACCTGATTTCCTTGGAAAGGCTGGGGTTATACTGGTAAACTCCCAAAGGAACCCTACATTTGGCTGGAATCCAGATGCAATGCTACTTGAGAGCAATCTTACTACACAAGATGATACCTGGATAGGGAGCTGGGATTACACTGCTGGTTGTCCATAGCCATATCATGACACGCAGGCATCAGAAGTTACCACCTGCCTTGGTGAGAGATCTGACAAATGCTGAGAGGACTGTTGGACTAATAGTAGCCTGAAGTTAGAAAAAGGAGACCACCAAGGATACAAGGATCAGTAACCATGAGCAGTGGCAGTTCCCAAGCCACAAGACAAAATGGCACCTGTGCCACAAGGTGAGATAAGACATGTCACACCTCAGTAAGTTCAATCGTGTCAACTCATTGGCAATGCCACTGGCACTCCAAGACATCTCCTCCGTCATTCTAAGTACAGTACTTCCCAATCCTCCAAGAATAGCAAAATGGCATCTTATTAGCAGCAGAAAAGAAGAATATACAAAATATTGAGCATTTACCTGAAAAAGATTGGGTTTCTTGAAACTGATTGCTTTTTTCTCCCCAAGAGACATATTAACATCAATTAGCAATTTACAGTTTGACTCACCCCTTGCTACTGGTTGGAGTTGGGTCTTAGGAGGAAGGCTGATCAATTATTGAAAATAAGTAATACATATTTTCTTTGCAAAAAATATGGTAGTGGCACACTAGTGGAGGGAGTTGTCAATGTGGAAGGAGTGGGGGTGTGGAGAGTAGGATATATGGGAACCTCTTATATTTTTTAATGTAGCATTTGTGTGATTTATGTATCTTTTTAAAAAAATATAATTTAAAAAGATTTTAAAATGTGGTTGTGGGCAAATTTTCTCTGATATCTTTCCTCTCTTAGCTTGGAAGGATACTCAGTTCCTAAAGCTAAAATGTCTCGTTGCATCACTGATACCTTCCTTATTTTTACTGACATCCAGTCTATCACCAATAACTTCCAATTAGATATCTGGCTTCCTAAACTGGCCCCTCCCTTCCATATTTCTGAACAACTACAGCATTCTTTTCTCTGGTATTTCAATCTCTCCTACTCAGAACCATTTGCCTGAGATTGAAAAATTATTTTCATTACCTTAGATACATGCTCAAAAACTTCTCTTGCTTCCTTATTGCATGAACAATTTTTACCTGTACTCTGTGGATACTTAGAACAGTGTTTTTCAAAATAGAGTTCCCATGCCAGCAGCATCAGAGTCCTCTTAGGACTCATAGAAATGTAAATTCTTAGGCCCCACCATAGACCTACTGACTCAGAAACTCTGGTGGTGGGGCCCAGGAAGCTATCTTCTAACAAACCTTCCAAGTGATACTGATACACATTCAAATTTGAGAACTACTTCCCAGAGAAATTAGAAGTCACAATTTCTGGTCAAAGGATCCTGGAAGGAGGCTCTGGAGGGAGAGTGTGCAGGGAGGGAAAGATGCCAAGCCTGCCAGCTCTGTGTCAGACATAGACAATCTATTCTATTGTTTTGCACAAAATTTTACCTAATTAATTATTTGTGTAGGGTGTGAGGTTTAGATGAAGGTTCATTTTGGTTTTGCCTATAGATATCTAATTGCTTCATCACCATCTTTCTTCCATCAAATAGACTTTGCACCTTTGCCAAAGATCAGTTGGACGTACACAAACAGGGTTATTTCTGAGTCCTCTACTCTGTTTTATGGGTCTAAGTGTCAGTACCTCCACCAAGACCATTCTGTCTTGATTCCTGTAGCTGTGTAGCAGAACTTAATACTGGATGAAATAATTTGTCCCATGTTATTCTTCTTTGCCAAGATTGTTTTAGTTAGTCTAGGGCCTGTGACTTGCCATATAAATGTTTAAGTAAGCTTGACTACGTCTATAAAACACCTTGATGACATTTTGATAAGAATTGCATTAAACCTATAGATCAATTTAGGAGGAATGACATCTTATGTTGAGTTGTACAATCCATGAACACAGTATGGTATCTATTTATGTAGGTTTTTGTGATGGTTAATTTCATATGTCAACTTGATTAGGTTATGGTGTCCAGTTGTTTGTCAAGCAAGCACTGCCCTGATTGTTACTGTAAGGGTATTTCATAGATGTATTTGCCCCTATGGTTAGTTGATTGAAACTACAGGCTGATTCCATTTGCAATCAATAAAGGCCACTGCCCTCAGGAATGTGTAGATTATATTCATACAATTAATTGCAGGTCTTAAAAGCCAGAACTGAGAATATCAGAAATCACAAAGAAGAATTCTATCCAAATCAGGGCAATGTTTTCTTCCTGAAGACTGACTGCCTGCGATCCTCAGCTTCTCTGCCACGTGGTAAGGAACATGGTAGCATCTGTTGGTCTTTCCCTTCTCTTCCAGGTTTCACTGCTTTCAGCTTCTTGCTTTTGCAGCTCTCTCTCTCTCTCTCTCTCTCTGTTTCTCTCTCTGTCTCTTTCTGTATTCATCCTCTTTATAAAGAACTTCTGTAAGAAGAGTCAGACACATCCTGAATGAGGTAGGTCACACCTTAACTGAAATACCCTCATCAAACGGTCTTACTTATCCTTTCACCAGGTCCACTGGACACCAATCCATTCCACAGGAATGGATTAAATTTATGACCATGTCTTTCTGAGGTACATACAGTACCAGTCTACCACACCCACTATCTTCTTTACTTCTGTACCTGGATGGGAGCTTACCATCCAGCTGTTAATAGGATGTCATTAAAACATCATGGTTTCTGACCTCAAATGGGCCCTGTAAACTATACAGAAATCCTTCAAGGTGCACTTAGTCAAGTCTTCCTTAATGCTATTAGTGGAGAAATTACTTATTTCAAGTGTGTAACCATTTCTTCAAAGACCTCTTCTTCTCACCATATCAAAATAGGTTCCTAAATCACAGGAAAAATATTAAGTCTCTCAGTTCTTCATCTAAAATTTTGTATCCATTTATACAATTTTCATAGACAATTTTATTACATTTCTATACCTACTACACCTCTTGATTTAAAAATATCAAATGTCCCCTTTCATTTTAATTTATCAGGCTACTATGACAAATACCACATAACGGACTGGTTAAACAATAGGAAAAATATTAGTTCACAGTTTCAGAGCCCAGAAGTGCAATTCAAGGCACTAGCTGGAAGACTTGTTTCCTCCAGAGGTCAGTAGTATTCTGACTGGTAGGCAATATTTGGGTTCTTTGGCGTTCCCAACACATAGTGATGTCTTCTCCTTTCTCTTCTTGTTTCCCGCTGATTTCTATTTTCCAACTCCCCTGCATGTCTTTCTCTGACTATTTCTGAATTTCCTCTGCTTATAAAGGACTCCACTATTCAGGATTAAGACCCAATCTCATTCAGTTAGGCCACACCTTTAAAATATATCATATTCAAAAATACTATTTACAATGGGTTCACATCCACTGGAGTGCAGATTAAGATTATGAACATGTCTAATTTGACCTACAATACCTTTCTAAAGTGGTTTCTGTAGGTTCTTTCCACTGAATCATTCTTCTAAACCTATACATATACTTGCTATCCCTCACCTAAAATAAACAAACAAATAAATGAATACAATATTCAGGAATGCCGTGTTCTTCATTGGTTATGGCCTTACACATTCTGTTCCTTCATACATCATCTTCAAAACAGAACTGTCTCCCTTTCTTTATTTCTCAAGTTACTAAAAATTGGCTTTGCCCCTTTGAAAATGACCACATGATGTCACCAAGGATCTCCTAATTCCCAAATCCTATAGACAACACTCAACTGTTAGCTCACTGGCCTTCTTTATAACATAGTATACTGCTAACCATCTTTACTTTCTCAACTTTATTTCACCACTATCTAGTGTTTTCTTCCTATCTCCCAGAGACTTACTTCTCAGTCTTCTTCACTGCTTCCTTTTGTTCCAAATATGCTCGGCATTTTCCATGCTCACTCCTTGATCCTTTTGTCTCCATATTCTTTCCCTGGATTCCCAATTTCAGGTCCACTATTTTAATTTAACTGTTTTGATTCAATACCTTTTATATCTCTTTCTCGAGCTCCTCAATTTTATTCCAAATTTTTATTCTAATTTCCAAATTATCAATTTAACCTTAATGTTGTCAATGTACTTCCAACTCAGTTGGTCTTAGAACAATCTAATTTTCTTGCTTCTACCTAGGCTTTCCTCCCATATTTCATGTTTTGGTGAATAGAATGCCACCTCTGTAGTTGGCCTAGCCAAAGCCAGAGAGTGGTTTGAATCTTATTACTCTCTCCTTCCTATAGTAATTCAGTATAATTCGTGCCATTTCTAATGGCTAATCCTCTTTATACTCAAATCTTCCTACTGCTTTCCATGTCCAAGGTTACTGCTATAACTCATTATGTGATCATCTCATTTGACCCACAAAGGAATCATCTGATTCGATTCTCCTTCTCAAGCCCAATATACTCCAGGATATCCCTTCCACCATAACCTGTGCAGGTGCAAATATGCAAATCACTGACCAGCTTCATAATTTTTCCATTATTTTCTATCCCTTACAACACTTTACAACATAAAAGGTTTTTGATGACCTGAGCTCTGCAGTTTCCTCTATAAACACTCTGAGCCTAATTTTTCTGAATTCCTTATACCCATCTAACTGTCTAATACTCTTAATATGCCAGTTCATCTTCTGGTGGTCTTTTTTCATTTTTTCCTGACTAGTAAATTTCTCTTCATTCATCAAGACTCAGTTTTATTAAGCTTTCATTAATGAAGGCATCCCTTAATCTTGTAAGCAGACTTAGGCACTTTTCCTTCTCTTTAAGATATTTTATATAATCCTTTATCATCAATCATATCAGATTATTTTGCAACTGTGTTTTAGCTGTTGTCCACTAAATTTAATATAAATTCTAGTAGCACAAAGATTCTGTTTTATTTTATTTTGTTTCCAAAATGTCTTGTAAAAAAGTGTGTCCCACAATGGAGACATATTAAATATTTTTGAGTTAATTGTTGAAGAGCAGAAGAGAGATAATGTACATAAATTATTATAGCACAAGACCAAGGGTATGTGTGTTTCACTGGAGTATTAATACATGGAACATGAGTAAATAGAAGAGAAAAAGATTATGACTATAGAGATTTGACGTTAGCCTAAAAGGATAAATATTACCAACCACAACAGAGGTTGAGATACAATTTTAGGAAGAAGGTAAACTATAACAAAATACATGGACCTGAAAGTCATAAGAACTATTCAGTTACTGCTGGATAGTTTGATATGGTGATATGTAGAAAATTGAGAAATGACTGCATGGGGAAGTAAGAATGTAAAAGTGATGAGAGATCAGATTGTGAAAAGTTCCCAATGATGTGTTAAGGAATTCAAACACCAGGAATTTGAAAGCCATTTAAGTATTTTTGCCAGAGGTGGGTTAACAGAAATTTGCCCTGCCATAAATTGAAAATCATGGATTATAGTAGTTTTACTTCAGAGATGGAAAGTATGGAAAATTCCTTCAATAATTCAGGAAAATTCAACAGGGACCAGAACTAGAGCAAGAAGTACTAAGAAACAACAAGCATCTGGAATCTGACATATAACTTTGGTGGCTCCAGATTTTTATACGTGGCCCCATAGGATATAAACTTTATCTGTATGTGCTTTCAAAAAGGAAGACTGTATTTTACTGTGTATTATAATTGAGACAAAATATTAAAATAAGACCTGCTCCCATAATGCAGCAGAATGTAATTTTCAATGCATGATTTAAATTTCCTTGATGTTAAAAGATCATCTAAATGGAGCAATTTCTACACTGCAGGCAGAGAGAAGCAATGATATATTCCAAGAAGAAGAAGATACTATCTTTTTATGAGAACTGAGTATGGACAAAGAGTTAATAAAGCAAAGGATAACTAAAAGTTAACACTATTATATTTTAGAATGATTATATAAAGCTTACTAATTTATTAAAATGTGAATGATATTTACATGATCAACAATGTTATTTGTAAAAACTACAGATTCTGAACACTTGATAATACTGTAAATATACTCATATTTAGAAATACTACATGAGAACTTATATGCATACATATGTACAAACTGATTTAGTACAAGCATTCTAGATTTACTATGAACTTCAAATGGCCATAGTTTCATATTTCTTAAGACACCATAAGCTATGACATGTATCTAATAAATAAGACCACACTGCAAAAGAATTCATACTCTTATCTTTGTCGAGACAGCTGAAAATCCATGAGTATTATAGCTAGGGAAGGTTTTGGAGGTCAGGAATCTTTTGACTCTTGCCAACTGTGCTGTGGCTATAATTTCCTCTCTCTCTCATTTTAAAGTAGGAAAGGAAGATACTTACACTTCCTTTGGAAAACCACCTCTTTTTACAATCTCTACAGATCCCCTTTCCAAGCTTATGGTCTGGATTTCATCTTTCCTAGGCTTGCTTGTTATGCAGAGTCCCCTTTTCAATACTTATTAACATATCAACATATTTTGAATTGAGTTTATATTTTAAAGATTGTCAGTATTCATTGAAAAGATAAATGTTCTTTAAATTTCATATAACCTATGTAGAGAGTCCTGAAAATTGATTTTTCACAAATTGTCCTTCCTATTTATGCTGGATGGACACTATCTCATATAGCCCTTATTAAACTACTGTGTAATTGGTTGCATATCTGTCCCCTTAACTTTTCCCATCCTGCCACTATGAGAGCAATTTATACATGATTGGATTAAACATCTCTCAATAAAAAGAGAAAGCACAAACACACATAGGTCACTCTACAACCTCTACTCCTCCATGCAGCTCATATCAGAAGTTTTTGTTAAGTAACATAAAACTCAAGGTTTAGGAGATCAGAAAAGGACCATGAAAAAGTTCAGAGACAGCACCAGGTTCTACACCAAAGAAACTAGTTGGAAAGAAAAAACCAAATGACCTGGCCATTTGTTGTGATTTCTAAAAATATTAAATAAATCCTTACATACAGTGAGCAGTAGGTAAATAGGCTGGCAAGTTTTGACCAAGGTCAAGCCTCAAGCCTTGACCCCATTCCAGAGAATTCTACTCTAGAGAGTCCGTTTCCTCCAGACCTGCTACAGATCTGTGCAGTTTGCTGTTTAAGTCTTCAATTTTCCCTCCTTTACCCCAGTTTCCCCAACTACTTTCATATTATAGATTTCTCCATTTCTGACTCCATAAAAGCTTTCTATATTTAGACCCTATCTGGAATGATGTATTATTTCAAATATGTAAATAAAAATTAATTATATTCTTTGTATCGGACAATTTTACCCTGGACAAATGTGAAGACTCATAGAAGTTATTTATCTTGCCCTTTTGTGTCAAATACCACTTTTTTTTTTTTCTTCAAGATCCATGCTCCTCCTTACTACTCTGTTCTGGACCTTAAGAAGCTGATCCTTTAAGATTGTGTCAAAGATTCCTTGCCTAGTGTCTTTGTGTCGGTTTTGGTCAATAGAAGGTATAGGCAAGACAGACCAAGACCATGGGAAGAGAGTGAAGTTAACTCCCTCCCTGCCAGGTCACTAACATCCTTGCATTCCTTATCCAAACTATTGTCTTTTTATCTGTTATTTCGAGATGTCATGAACTTCTCCAGCCTCTTGTCACTTAAACACAGAGTACTTCACTTTCCATGGTAGTCTTCTTAAATTCTTTTTACCTTCTTTTTTAAAATTTAATTTAATTTAATTTTATTTTATTTATTTTCACCTTCTCTTAGCCTTTTTTTTTCTTATTTTTTAAATGTATTTTTATTTTTTAAAAAGATACTTAGTTTACACAAAATGTTACACAAAATATATAAGGGAGTCCCATATGCCCCACTCCCCACACCTCCCCCACATTAACAACATCTTCCATTAGTGTGGTACTTTCATTGCAATTGATGAACACATTTGGAGCATTGCCACCAAACATGGACCACAGTCTACACTGTAGTCTACAGTCTCTCCCACTCAATTCTGTAGGTTATGGCAGGATATATAATGACCTGTAACCACTGTCTCCACATCATTACTCCTGGGGATGAGCCTCCCTGGCACTGAGGGATTACTACCAACCACCAACTAGTAATGCAACTGGAAAAAGACTTGACTATAAGGGGAAAAAGATAAAGAAAAATTAGTTATATGACTAGGAGACTTCAAAGTAAGCCAGCAGGGCATCCCGTAGGTAACACTTATGCACATCTCAGGAGGATCTCATAAACTGCCAAAGTAAATACTACCCCAAATAGTGGGGCTCCTGAGGCCTTTAGAGACACCCAGGTCCTACAGTCATGGCAAATAGCTCTGGAGTTTTGTGATTTGCCAGTGGGCCCTAGTTTGGAATTTATGCTCCGAGTTTGACAGAGTTGGACTGTTGTGATTTCTCTGCGCATGCCTCTTCTGTCCCTTCTATTTGAACCTATAGTTGGTGCTGGCTTGGGTAGATGTACGTCAAAGAGACTTGAATCTCTGGGCTGTGCATATGCCAGCTGGTCCCTGAGCCTCAGTGGAGTTACAACACCTATTCTCCAGTTCATTAGATTCACCCAGGACAACTAACAAGAAGGTGAGGATGGACAACCACCATACCAAGGAACTGAGAGAATCTACAACTGCAAGCAAGAGAGCTGTATGGGGTCAAGACCCCCTCTCAATTAGAGGTGGAATGGGCATCACCATCCTGGAATCCTCAGGATTGGGGAATAAAATATGGACTGGAGTTGTATCCTACTATGGATTTTTTGTGATTATAACAATGGGAGAAATTTTATCACTGATGTCTTAAATAGTCTCTTTATTAAATTTCTCCAGATTGCTAGTTTGAGTGTACCTTTTGTTTCCTGACAGGACCCTGATGGATATTTCTCATACCTGTTTACCAGGAAATCAACTTTTAGAGAATGATTTTTTTTTTTTAATTCAGAAAGGGAAAGGGCTGATAACTTTGTATTTCTGGGCCAAAAGTTGAAAAAGAATTTTTTCCCCCATACTCTTTTCCTATCCAGATCTCCAATACTCATAGAGAAGAGAATGGATAAATTGTAGTGTCACCCATAGAATTTAAATCTGGATGTAGGACATCAAGTGACTCCATTTCATGGTGGCTCAATATTGTTATGCCCTAAATTGGGTATAGTCTGATGATGGGAGCAAAATTAGTTCTTATACCCTTGTATAGAGTAGGTTCAGTTGTCCACTACCTATCTATATGACTGTTCCACCTGTTCTTTGGCTTTTTTTTCTGAATTCTGGGTCTGTTGAGGAAATATTTGGCCCCAGCATACTCTTAATATTTTTAGCCCATACCTTTTTGTCATCATTTTCCTAGTTTTTTTTAAGTGAACATATACTATATATGTTTATGTTTTAATGAATACATGCAATTTTGCCTTATAATTTCCATATAACTATCCATATTCATAAATTATATTTTAACACCATTTTGAATTTTAATTAGTGTTATAATTAAGGGCTAGATATGAAAGAGGTTGTTTGCAGTTTGCAATAAGTTTCAAGTTTTCCCCCAAGCCCCTCTCTACTCCACAAACTGTTCTTTATTAACAGTTACTTGAAGGAAAGCCCAAGAATCTATCCCTAACTTTATAAGAAATATATTTTAGCTGAAAAATGAATAAAATAAATACAAGTTGGAATAATATTTCATATTATTTAGGAATAACATATTCATAGCTGTAAACTAACATCATATATCATAATGCTAAAGTGAGTATTTCTCTCTCCAACAATAGCTTAAAAACATTCCTAGCCTTCAAATTATGCATAATATAAATATGCAAAGTTTGTATAGATTTCAAGAAAATAAGTGAAGACCCAGAATTATATTTCACCTTTATAAAATAATATGGTCATCAGAGGGAATTGATCATTATGCTCAGATCTTTTCTCCAAATTTCTCTATCTTTGTAGAGAGAAAATAGAGGGGATGCAATTCCATATTTGCCTCTGTCTATATGCAAACTTTTTTAAGATCATCAGGAACTATGCCAAATTTAATTATCATGTGGTTTAATAGTGATACATAATCATTTAAATCTGCTTCAAGTGGAATCAAAAACAGCTAGAAGAAAATAATTCAACAAAATTGGAATAACAGTAGTGGAAGAAAAGTTAAAATGTTTTGAGTTTTTCAGATAAATCTATGCCAACCATTATTATTACCCTCATATACAAAGTTTTAATACCTCTAGAAAATAGTATCTTCATTCTATGCCAGCCTAATTTTACTTATTTTACAATTTAAATCCCTATTAAATAGTTCAAGGCAAATTGTTATTCTTTCAAAGAGCGTTAAAAGAATAATGAGTTGGAAGCTCTTTTAGAAATTCTTTTCTAATAAAACATTGTTAGTAGCTGGACAATTAAATCTGGTTTGAAAAGCCTACATATAGGGAAGAAAGCCTGCTATGGTTTGTACATTTGATGCATCTGTTCAAATTTCTGACACACACTGGCATGCAAAAGCATTTTTCCTTGAATTAGAAACCAAATAATAACTAAATGAATGCATGGTCTTTAAAGGACAGTGCATATTTTTCATCTGCAAAAGTCACCTGGCCTTTGAGCAAACAACAAGCGATGAAAATACCCCAGAGAAAAATCTAGCAGTGCTGTACCTATAACAAGGACTCATAATAGAAGGCAGTCATGATTTTTCTATGGGACGTAAACAATTCTATCTCTACTAATATTTGAAAACATGATTAGAAAAAGACATCATCAGATTTATCACAGGATTAGACAAAGTATGCAATGAATGGAATTGCATGTTGATGAAATATAGGCAAACAGACATGTCACTATATATTAAGGGTGTTGACTCAACTTAAAGCCAAGAAGACTTTCTGCAAGGGTTCAGAAGCAATAAATATATCCTGAAAGCATGTACTCTCAAGACAGAAAATCCATGAAAAGTGTTTGTGAAATGGTCAATGTCCAGGTTTCAATGTTTGTTTCTTTTCTTACATATACTTTTTTTCTGTTTTTTTTTCAAATTTAATTATTTATCTTTCTTTTTAAGTTAATAGATCACATAAAACGTTACATTAAAAAAAGTAAGAAGTTCCCATATATCCCACTCCCCACCCCCCATCCCCATCATTAATTTTATTTTATTTTTTGAAGATACATAGATGACAAAAAATGTTACATTAAAAAAATATGAGGTTTCCATACACACTCCCACCCCACATCAACAACCTCTCTCATTATTGTGGCACATTCACTGCATTTGATGAATGCATTTTGTAACACTGCTGCACCACATGGATAATAGTTTACATTGTACTTTACACTCTCCCCCAGTCCATTTAGTGGGTTATGACAGGATATATAATGCCCAGCATCTGTCCCTGCAATATGATTTAGGACAACTCCAAATCCCAAAAATACCCTCACATCGATTTACCTTGGTTGTAGGAGAACCCTTTTCCTTTGAATTTCTTGAGACCATGGCTTGTTAAGATCTACATGTTCTCATTCTTTGTCATTCACCAGTCCCTTTTGATAGCCATTCACTGAGAACTTCTAGTGTGCAAAACTTTAAATAAGCCTACCATGTTATCTCTGGATAGACCCCAGAATAAGTCTGAAAAAGTTGTCATGGTCCCCCCGAACTAAGTTCAATAGTGCATACATAGGTGAAAATAGGGTGTTTTCACCTACTTTGGGTCAAATCTTAGTCTTAACTCAATTGAGTGCTACAAGGAAGCAGCTTGGAGTTACATAGATTTGGGTTTTAAATTGACATCTCCCACATACAACTGTTTTAACCTGAATAAATTATTAAAATAACTGATTATTTGTGCAGAATCTAGAACTTGTAGCCTTATCATGTAATTTTAATGTGATAATTCATGTAAAAATACCTAGCATAAGGGATAGCATAAAGGATATGCCTGACAAGTAGTATTTGCTTTTTTCCAGGATGATATTAATATTTACTTCATATGATTGTTATGAAGACTAAATGAATTGAAGGACAAAATATTTCAAATGAAATCCAGGGCATACTGATACTCAGTTTAATTTTGATTTGATAATTCTATTATTACCAATTATGTCCCAGGGGCCAAGTAATATTAGCTCATATAAAAAAGATAATTTAGAGCATTGGTAGATCAGTGAAAGAATACAGCAAACGAGGTATTGGTAGTTACATAGAAAATAAAGAATCTGAATTGATGACTTCGGTGGTTTTTTTTGTTATGGTTTATTCATTCTGTTAAAAAGTACTTACTTTATACATAAACATACTCTAAATTTCCAATCTAGCTTTTAAAAATTCCTTTAAATGTTTATTTAATGAGACATAGAATTAATTTCTCAAGTGAGTAACATCATCCAAGTCTGAGAAGTAACTCTAGTCAAGAATTTATCTCCACTGCCTTTAGAACAACATCAAATATTTTTCCATTTATAAATTCAGGAGTGATATTAGTAGACTTAGCAATTGCTATGGCAAAAGCATGAGCAATTAGAATAAACACTATTTGTAGTAGTGGATCAGGGTCCTAGAAATTCCCATGATGCTAGACATTACCCCTTTGGTAACATGGTCGTGGGGAAACTGAGGGAAATTCATGGAGAAAGGAAGACCTTTTAAAGGTGATTGAGTAAGTTGGTTGTGCATACTCACCCACAGATAAAAATTCTGAAACCCAGTAAACTCTGTTCAGATCAATGGCTGGCAAAATACACATGCACAGGGATCACCCAGAGTATCTGGCCCAAAATATTCAAAGACCAAAAAGGAATCTACTCTTGAAAGTTAAAGCCACACTTAGATGGATTTGGTTATTTGTTGTTTTTATAACTGAGAGAATTTCATAATTTTATGCTGTTTGGTTAGTATAAAAGTAGAGCTTACTAGCTTGAAGTGTCAAAGGATAATATATAAAACTGACAGAGCAACTGGAAATGAGGAGAATACCTCTCAAGGAAAACAGACAGGCTGAGCCCTAGTCTGAGAAAAAGCTCTGCCAAATCTTTGACTGACCACCAAATTATGCAAACGCAGTGGTGACCTTAGATGCAAGATACAAAGGTAGCAACTAGAAGCCATAAATGTAGAATAGATATATAAGCAGATATATACTATGGGGGAGACAACATTTGAAATATGAATCCAGGCAAGTTAATTGCCTAATGGAACAACAAAAAAGAAAAACCACAATAATCCTTAGAAGAGCACAGCAGAGTTCAACACATTATTAAAACGCACAGTTTTCAAACAAATATTAAAACGTGATAAAGCTGGAAAATTCAGCTTTTAAGAAAGGAAATAAAGATAGGAAAATAAGCTGAACCCAAGTGGACTTAGATGCTGACTTTCACACAGAATGATCTGACTTCAAAGCATATTTTAAATATGCTGAAAGAATTTTAAAAATATATACATGTTATCAATGAATTAATAAACAGGGAATCTCAACAGGGAAATGGAAAATATCAAATATGGAAATTAGCTAGCTGAAAAGTAAAATAAAAAATGAAAAGTTTACTAGATGAGCTCAATAATAGATTGGAGATGACAGAAGAGTTAGCAAACTTGAAAATAGATAAATAGAAATTACTCAATTCAAAGAACAGAGTAAAGCTCATTGAAAAAAAAGATGAACAGTGGCAAACTTGCAGGACAGTACTAAATGGTTCAACCTGTGAACACTATCATCCTAAACACATCACATTCAAATGGCTGAAAGCCAAAGATAAAAACATAATCTTAAAGGCAGCCAAATATAAACATTATATTGCCTACTGGGAAACTGTGATTATAATAAGTGTCTGATTTGTATTCAGATACCCATGAAGACAAGAATAAATTGGCAAGATATATTTGAAGTGCTGAATGGAAAAATAAAAGCAAAGGCATATAACCGAAAATTCTATTTCCAGCAAAACTACCCACTGAGGGGAAACGGACTTTGGCCCAGTGGTTAGGGCGTCCGTCTACCACATGGGAGGTCCGCGGTACAAACCCCGGGCCTCCTTGACCGGTGTGGAGCTGGCCCATGCGCAGTGCTGATGCGCGCAAGGAGTGCCGCCCCACCCAGGGGTGTCCCCCGCATAGGGGAGCCCCACGCGCAAGGAGTGCACCCCGTAAGGAGAGCCGCCCAGTGCGAAAGAAAGTGCAGCCTGCCGAGGAATGGCGCCGCCCACACTTCCCGTGCTGCTGATGACAACAGAAGCGGACAAAGAAACAAGATGCAGCAAAAAGACAGAAAACAGACAACCGGGGGAGGGGAGGGGAATTAAATAAATAAAAATAAATCTTTAAAAAAAAACAAAAAACTACCCACTGAAATGAGGACAAAATAATTACATTATCAGATAAATCAGAAAAGATATAGGAAGATTTTCAGCCTGAAGACAAATAGTACTCTAGAAAAATTCAGATCTACAGGAAAGAATAAAGAAACATCAAATTGATTTATAAAAGTTTGGTTATATATGAGTGTGTGTATATATGTGTGTGTTTTCTTTTTATCTTAATTTAAAAGATATACGACTTTTTAAAGCAAAGATTTTTAGTCTAAATTATTGGGTTTGTTATGTGTATAAATGTAATACATATGACAATAGCTCTAAGGAAGGGAGCAGGCAAAGTAAGTGGAAATCAATTGCTGCAAGGTTCCCATATTTTATCTGGAATAATTCAATATTATTTCTAAGTAAATATTATTTTAGAGAGATTAAATACTTAAAAGTGTGATGATACCAAATTCTGTTAAGAATGTAGGGCCTCATAAATGTATACACAGTACATGGAAGAACAAATTCATATAAAAATTTGGGAAAAGCAATTTGGTACTATCTAATAAATGGCTAGATAGACATGCCTCATCATCTAGCAATTCTACACACTAGAACCATTTAGAATGTACATGACTGTTCATAGCAAAACTGAAAAACTTGACAACACACTGAATGACAATTGTCTTAGTTTGCCACTGGGCTGCCAATGAAAAGTACAAGAAATGGGATTTTTTAATGGGAATTTTATTAGGGGAAAATCTTAAGTAAATATGTCCAAATCAAGGCAAGAGCAGAGATGCTTTCTCATCAAAGGACACTTGCTAGCAGATCCTGGAGTCCTGCCATGTGGTAAGGCAAGATGGTGGATCTGCCAGTCTCTCTCTACTTTCTCCTCAATCTCAGCTGTGAGTGATCAGGCATCTCTCCCCATGCCTTGTCTCCCTGAGCTTCTCAGGGCTTCTTTGCCTTTCTGCAGCTGTAGGTGAACCTGGAGTCATTCTTCTCAAATGGTAAGGTCAAAATGGCAAAGCTCCTTTTCTCTGTCTCTCAGTTTATATAAGACCCCGCAAGAGAGCAGAGACTCAAACTGAGTCACACTTCACTAATGTAGTCCAATCAAAAGCCCTAAAGAGATCTAATCAAGTGATCTAATCAAAGGTCCCTTAACTGAATTTAATGCAATCAAAGGGCCCCACATCCACAGCAATGGATTAGTTAAAGAACATGATCTTTTTTTGAGATTCTACAAAATTCAAATGGTCCCAAGAACAATAGGGCAAAAAATTACTAGGAGGCTCCCCAGAAATTTTCCTATGCCCAAAATATAGTCTTCCTTGCTTTCATTTTTAATTAGAAACCCAATCTCTGGATATTTGAAATTGGGATCAGTCATACTGGCCAATCTAGTTCCTCCTTCCTAGCCTCTTGTTTCAGAGGAAGAAGCAGCATAAAAGGCTCAGCTTCCAATATAAGGTAACTGCAATTATATTCCTCAATGGAAGGATTTAACATATGAGTCCTAGAATAACCACATTTACCAAGTCAAAGGTAAAAATGATGTGAAGCAAAAATGTTTTTAGTAGGTGAAATAGTGAAATGGAATTCTCCCATCTAGTGAGATGGTTAATTCATGTGCCAGCTTGGCCATATTGTTGTGTCCAATTGTTGAGTCAAGCAAGCACAGGCCTGATTGATATTGTGAGGATATTTCATGTATTTAAATCATCATTAAGTTGATTACATCTATGGTTAATTTCATCTTCAATCAAATGAGGACTTTGCCTTCAACAATGAGAAAAGTCTTATCTAATCAGTTGAAGGACTTAAAAGGAAAAGCCATGATTTGGGTAGTCAGAAGGGATAATTTCCACTTCAACTTTAGTCAGCCAGATTCTCCTGGGGAATTAATTGAAAACCTTCCCTGGAGCTCTCGGTTTGTAGCTTGCCCTGTGGAATCTGGACTTGTCTATCTCCACAGTCATGTGAACCAAAAAATCTCATTCTCATAGTATTTACCTTATATGTATAACCTGTCAGTTCTGTTTCCCAAGAGATCCACAACACACCTATATTGTTAGGGTCTCAGGCATTAACATTCTGGTTATATAGGAAAGAGTAATATATATTGACCACTGGCTTAGACCATATATATAATCTCATAAGATTACATCCTAACTGCACAGGATATTGTCCCCAGCTGTTTTCCTAACTGAGCTTTCAACATGCTCTTTTATCATTCTATCAAGTCAAGGTCATGGGGCATATAAGCAAGAATCTATGCCATCTTCCTCCTGCAAAAATATGGCCTGATATATCCTGGACAGAGACCATGATATACAGGATACCTTAGAGTTGGATAAGACATTTTGAAAATATAGGAAATTTCTAATAAAAGAAGAAAATTTTCTACAGAATTGTGCCATATTGTAATCTTAACATTGACTTCTGATCTTGGTAGATTGGAATTCAGCTGTGATGATGAACAGATTAAAAACGGTATGAAACATTCCATGGTATTAAACCCATACAAAGCATCATTTCCTGCCATAATGGGCACTTGCTATGTGAGTTCATTAGAAGACTTGGAAAAAAGGCTGACTGGCAACCACAGGGTGCATCTTCTGAACCTCCTACATAGAACCTGATATCTGGTGGACATTTTCATGAGTCCTGAATAACTCACACTCCATGCTCCTTGGAGGTTTGTTCATCTACCTCCCAGAGCTCCTGGCCACTAATCTTCCAATATTGTTCTCTCTAAGTCCATAGACATCTGAAATACTCACAGTCATTGCCCATGAAGATCCATACCTCAGGCCACGTCATCTTCTATACAAAAGGGAAAACCAGATATTGTACTCAAATTTCTGCCCACTGAGAGGATTTCCCTTCATCATTGTCTTATAAAGCCACGATTAAGTAGGGTTATGTCCACTTCTAGCAAATGCCAGCATAAAGCAAGTCTGTGATTTCTTCTACTAACTTGTCATCAAAAACTGATGAGAGCAGAGTGTTTATTAAGAGTGAAGCAATGTAGTAATAAGAGCAGATACCATGAAAACCTGAGCCATCATGTTTGCATTAGCATTCAAGATCTGCCTCAGCTTGGTCTGTCATAGCATTTCTATTTTTTAAGTTTTGGTGATTAATAGCAGACAGGTAAGTTTACATAATCTCCAGTTGTTCTATGGTGAGATGTTAGTCTCTTCTAGGGACCAATAGCAAATAAAACACTGATTTAAAAATGGATAATTGTATGCAGTGAAAAGCATTGTAGTTCTCCAAAACCACAGGTATCTGTACAATTGATTCTTCTGTGAGGGTTTTCCAGAGGCTCCTAATAGCATCTCTGTCTGTCACAGACAAATCCCTTAATATAGATTCTCTTGGGTTATTAGACCCAGGTGATGAGAAAGCTTGTATCACATCATGGGTCTTCTTCATATAGATTTTCATTTACTCTCTTGAAAATAGGGTATTTCTAGAGACTTCTCTTTGCCTTTTCCTACATAAAAGACCATAAGTCAGAATACCATTGTGGTGATTCTTCCAATTACTTAGTACATCTATTCCTATAATACAGTCTGGACCTGGAAAACAAAACAAAACAAACAAGAGATGGATCCCCAGTTCCACTGGAGACACTGTGAGATAAATTTATGCTAAAACTCCAATTATTGTCCCATCTCTTTGAGGCTCTGCAACCAGTGAGCCACAGTAGTACTTTAGGTCTGAATATTACTGTAAGTTAAAAGTCACTATATAATATCAACATAAAGGTCTAGGTATTTCTGTTTCTGAGGTCAATATCAATGCCACTCTGGAAATGTCCACTGACAACTTTAGGAAATGCTTGGGGAAAGACATATGGTATGCATTTGTTACAGGGTCTTTCTCAAAAAGTCTAGGTTGTACATTCAATCATTCTAGATCTGTGGACTGACTTTGACCTGGTAATTGGATAAGGTCCATGATCTTCATGACAATGGCTCAAGTTTGATTTCTTTTAATCAGAATTAGAATACAGCCATTTGTATATGTCAAACATCTCCTTAGGATGCTACTCATCTATATTTCTTCAAGACTCTGACCAATTAGCTATTACAATAGATCCTTATGGGTACAAACACTCAGATTACCATACTGTCCCAGTGGCTTATTGTGGTAATTGTGCTTCAGATGGTGTTTCCTCTGGACCATCAGTAGAAAGATGTAGCAACATAGTAACCTTTATCCATCCAGCAGAAAGAAAGCCATGGGAATAAATACCATTATTCATTCTTCATATATTTTTTTTTCTCCTGATGATGCTTCTCACTGTTCTAACTCCTCTGAAAGCCAAAGGGAAAGAGAGCACATTAATGTCATCTGGAGCACAAAGCAGGGTGGGAAGGAGTGGGGGAGTGACTCTAGAAAGGCAAAGGGAAAATAGTCACCATCCTGACTAGATAATAAGTTCTCTGATGACAGCAACATTGCCAATATTCTTCTTTGTTGTATTCCTTATACTTAGAACAATGATAGTCACAGAGTAGATAGTATACAAATATTTGCTTAACGGATTGTTAAATGGTGAATGGATGGATGGATGGATGGATGGAGAGATGGATTTGGCACTGCAGACTGGTAGCTAAATATAAGGAAAAACACAAATAGACAAGAAAAAAACAAGATAATGGAGGTCAAATAGATACCATTATGGTTGGATGTCTGGTAGATTGTACATTTCTGTGTCCATATATCTTTTTTTTTTAATTTCTCTTCCCTTCCTCCCCCCCCAGTTGTCTGTTCTCTGTGTGCATTTGCTGTGTGTTCTTCTTTTTGTCCGCTTCTGTTGTTGTCAGCAGCACAGGAATCTGTGTCTCTTTTTGTTGTGTCATCTTGCTGCATCAACTCTCCGTTTGTGCAGCGCCATTCCTGGACAGGCTGAGCTTTCTTTCACGCTGGGCAGCTCTCCTTACAGGGTGCACTCCTTGCGCGGGGGATCCCCTACGCAGGGACACCCCTGCATGGCAGGGCACTCCTTGCGTGCATCAGCACTGCACATGGGCCAGCTCCACACGGGTCAAGGAGGCCCGGGGTTTGAACCGCTGACCTCCCATGTGGTAGGCGGACGCCTATCCACTGGGCCAAGTCTGCTTCCCTCCATATATCTTTTAAAGGAATGGCATGATCCTGGATTCCCTAGATGAACAGTGAATTTCTTTGAAATATCACTCAATACTACTTGAAACATGTATAATATTTCAGAATCAAAAGGAATTCCTACTTTAAGATATTTCTCTCCAAATAAGTTTACAGAAATCTATATTTCCATTAATATTATGTATTAAGCTCAAAATACTTTTTCCATGTTAAAATAATAAACTTTTTTGGGAAGGGGATGATTTTGTACGCTTTCTTTAGAGAATATTTTTATTGGGCAAGAGAAAAGAAGAATATTCAGGGACTGGGGATCCATAGGGAAACAAGGAGGGAATATATTTGTAATATAGAGACAACAATAAGAAAGGAGAGAATGAAGATATAAATGATAGAATATGTGGTCTGTTGGAGATTGAAAATAAAAAAAACACTGACCACAAATTCTTTGAAATGCCTCACATCAAAAAATGGAGTCTATTTCTCAACCCCTCGAGTCTGGAACTGGTTTACTTTGGCCATTGGGGGATGAGAAAATGTGATAGAAACAGATTTCTACATTTGTGGCTTCTCTGCTCTTGCTGCTCCGAAACACTTCTATTTCTATGTAAATGAACATGGATTAGCTTGATGGATGATGAGAGTCAAATGTCCTTGTCCCAGCAGTATCAAGCCAATAAATAGGCAATTGAGACCCCCTAAACAAATCAACTGTGAAAAGCAATAAATATTTGTTGCATTAAAC
The DNA here is from genome assembly GCF_030445035.2 of Dasypus novemcinctus. NCBI lineage: Eukaryota > Metazoa > Chordata > Mammalia > Cingulata > Dasypodidae > Dasypus > Dasypus novemcinctus. The sequence continues at coordinate 22,017,876 of NC_080675.1, forward strand.
ATTAAGTCTTGGGGTTGTTTTTTATGTGACAAAAGGTAACTAATACATAAAAGTCACAATGTTTTCCTATTAACAGAGGCAGGATTTTTTCCTTTCCTTGATAGAAAGAACTAATTGTTCAAAGCACCTAAATATTAAGAGTGACAAAACACGGAGAATTTGAGGATTTGTTTGAGGTGCCACAGATCTGACTCCTGTCCTTGATTTTCCTCTACCTATGGGTTCCCAGCTTGGAATTCTTTTTTGTATGTGTAGATAGAGCCAATTATACTTGTTATAGGCAAAGAAATCTCCTTGCCACTAGGAGATACTCTAGAGTCATTTGTCAACTTCCACAACCAGGACTTCATTTTCATTTAAATTGCAAATTTCCTAGGTGGAGGTCATATTTTAAACTGTTTTGTGTCACTTTTGCTTTTCATGAGAAGGAATTTCAACTCCATTCTCAGGAAGAGATTTTGATGGAGAAATAGCATGACTCTAATGTATGCCTAAAGGTAGAGAAGCCCTGTTACTGATTATAAATAAGAAATAGAGGTGGGAAAAGGAGGGAACTCTAAAGTAAAAGTACAACAACTCTAAATTTTGCCAACACTCGACTCTTATCATATGTGCACATCATTTCCTATAATTAAGTCATTTATAAAATGTCCATAACATCCAATATCCACCTTTTTCTCTCCATTTTCTAGTCTAAGGCAAAATAACCCAAAAATAATTTCCAAGAACATGAATATAATAACACTTGATGAAAATGTTATGTGCCAGGTAATCAAAGATGGTAGCAAAGTAGAGAGCTCTAAGATTCAGCTCATACTACAGAAAAACTAATAATCAACAAGAATCTGTTTAAAATACCTGTTTGGGAAGCTCTGGAGACCAAAAGAATACTGTACACCATTCAGAGAAGAGCAGAAGGAAAATGATGACAATCTGCAGTGAAGATTTGTGAGTATATCCCTCCATGCTGCAAAAGTTAGTACCCACCCCCACCCCCCACCCCCCGGCATAGTGGGCCACTTGAGAGCCATTTCCTAGTGGGAATTAGAACCTTTATCTCCCCATGGAAGGGGAATAGGACACAGCCAGGTATCAACTAGCTAGATTCCAATTCTGAGCACAGCTGAACTTTAAATCCACCAAGCTCCATTTTAACTATACCCATGGAAGGAGAGGAAGAAAGGTCCCCTGAAAAACATTTGACTTCTGCTCCAACCCCACCTCCACCAGCAGGTGATGGAAGGATTGAAGTTTGAGCAGTTTCTTGGGGAAATGTGGTCAATTTAAATTCATTCAGCACAAAAAGACATCTCTTGCAGTAGTGCCAATTCCGATTTAGGCAGGAAAGAAAGGTGGGTGGAGTTTGATCCATTTATTGGCACAAGGAGGCTAGTTTCTGTCTGCCCAGCACAGAAGACTGCCAGTGTCCCCTGTTTCAATTCTGTCCCAGGTGTGGGTTGGAGTGGGTGAAGTTTGAGCAGTTTCTTGAGGAAACATGAAGAGTTTAAACCACCCAGCCCAAAAAGCAATTGGCAGCCTCTGTTTCAACTCAGGCACTGGCAGGGGAGAGCCTGGGGATGATTTAGAGACACAGCGCTTTCCTAGAATGGTGGGCAACAGCTTGTTGAAGGGCAGATTTTCCTCGAAAAAAGGACGGAGCAAGACCCAGTTAAGATTGTAAAGACTGATTACAGAACTCAGAGACAGGGTCTGAGATATGTGCAACAGTTTCATCCCAGTGCATTTTCAACCATGCCTCAAACAGGGGCTAAGGTGGTTGAGAATTAATGGCACAGCACCACCTTAAGTTTGCTGGGAACAGCTGGCTGAAGATCACCAACTGCTGATATGTCAGGAAAGCACAGATTTAGGGAATCATCAAAGAGAAGTTTGGCAGCCTTTCTGGTCTCCTTCCACTGCCACATTGAAAATGATCTACACCCCTTTTGAGGGACACAGCACAGTTTTGTTGAGGAAAACAGATCTAGGAAGGTTGTCTCTAAGGTGATCCTATTACCAAAATTAGCCCTCTATAATAGCAACTATTATAAAATCTAACATAAATTGAACCAAGTGTCAAAGAGGAGCTTTTAAAAAAAGCCAATTAACAAGAAAGCCCTCGACTAAAGAGAAAAAACTGAGCCCATAATAAGCACACCAAGAAAATCAGATGTGGAGACACCAGCAAAAAATACAAACCATACTAAGAAATAGGAAGATATGACTCAGCCAAAGTAAAAAATTAAACCTACAAATGAGATACAGGATATAAGACAACTAATTACAGATGTTCAAACAAATACCTTAATACATTCAATGAGATGGCTAAAGAAATTAAGGGTATTAAGAAGATGCTGAGTGAGCACAAAGAAGAATTTGAAAGTATGCAAAAAAAAAAAAAAAGAACAGATCTTATTGGAATGAAAGTCACTATAAATGAAATTTTAAAATACACTGTAGGCCTACAACAGCAGATTTGAAGAATTAGAAGAAAGGAACAGAAAGCAAGAAGGCAAGACTTACAAAATTGAACAGACAGAAGAGATAGAGAAAAGAATGAAAGGTTGAGCAGGATCTTAGGGAACTGAATGACTGCATGAGGTGCACAAACATATGCATCATGCTTGTCCCAGAAGAAGGGATGGGAAAAGGGAGAGAAAAAAATATTGGGGGGAATAACGTAGAAAATTTTGCAATTCTTCTGAAAGATACAGAATTCATTTCCAAGAAGCATGGCATATTCCAACCCAAATAAATCTGACTAGACTTACTCTGAGAAGAATACTAATCAGAATGTTGAATGCCAAAGACAAAGAGAAAATTCTGAAAGCAGCAAGATAAAAGTGACCCCCCACATACAAGGGATGCCAAATAGGATTAAGTTCTGATTTCCCATCAAAAACCATGGAGGTGAGAAGGAAATGGTATAATATATTTAAGGTACTGATAGAGAAAAACTGCCAGCAAAGAATTTGCTACCAAGCAAAATTGTCCTTCAAAAATAAGGGAAATTTTAAGATATTCACAGATAAACAGAAACTGAAGGAATTCATTAGCAAGTGATATGCCCTACAAAAAATACAGAACGGAGTCCTGCAGGCTGAAAGGAAAAGACAGGAAAAAGAGTCTTGGAAGAAAAAGCCTATAAATGAAGATTACCAGTAGTTAAAAGTGCAAAAAAAGAAGTGATATAAATAAGATATGATATATAAAAGCCAAAGGATAAGATGGGTGAAGTAAGTAGTGCCTTTACAGTAATAGCACTAAATGTAAATGAATTAAACTACCCAATTAAGACACAGACTGTTAGAATGGATTAAAAAAATATAAGCCAGCTATATGCTGTCTACAAGAGACTCACTTTATACCAAAGCTACAAAAGGGTTGAAAGTGAAAAGCTGGTAAAAGATATTCCACACATGCAAAAAAGAACAACAACAAAAACCTGGGATAACTATCAGAGAAAATAGACATTAAAAGCAAAACTGCAAAGAAAGATGTTATTTATTAATAAAAATACTACAAAAAGATGGGAATAGAAGGAAACTTTCTCAACTTGATAAAGGACATATATGAAAAACCCATAGCTAATATTGTACTCAATTGTGAAAGACTGAAAGCTTTCTCACTGAGATCAGGATCAAGACAAAGATGTCTACTGTAACTTTTGTTATTCAGTATTGTGCTAGAAATTCTAACTAGAGCAATTAGGTAAGAAAAAGAAATAAAAGGTAACTAAATTGGAAAGGAAGAAATAAAACCTTTGCGATTCACAGGTGATACGATCCTATATCTAGGAAGTCCTGAAAAATCTACAACAAAGCTACTAGAACTAATAAAGAATTCAGCAAAGTGGTGGGATATATGATTAACATGCAAACATCAGGAGTATTTTTATACAATAGTGTATTAGTCAGCCAAAGGGATGTTAATGCAAAATACCAGGAATTGCTTGATTTTTATAAAGGGTATTTATTTGGGGTAGGAGCTTACAGATACCAGGCCATAAAGCATAAGTTACTTCCCTCACCTAAGTCTATTTTCATGTGTTGGAGCAAGATGGCTGCTGACATCTGTGAGGGTTCAGGCTTCCTGTGTTCCTCTCTTCCCAGGGCTTGCTTCTTTCCAGTCTTAGGGTTCCTCTCTTCCTAGGGCTCCAGCTTAAGGCTTCAGCATCAAACTTCAACATCAAAACTCCAACATCAAAAACCCCCAACTCCTTCCTTTGTCATACCTTTTGTCAGTGAGTCTCCACCCACTAAAGTCCCTACCCTACTGGCACAAGAGGTTACATAATTACTTAATCAAGTAAAACTCTGAATCCAATATAATCTAATACGCCTAGAGGAAAAAATCAGTTTACAAACATAGTTCAATATTTCTTTTTGAAATTCATCAATAATATCAAACTGCTACAACTAGTAATGAGCAACCTGAGGAAGTAATCGGGCAAAAAAATATATATCATTTACAATAGAGACAAAAAGAATCAGATATTTAGAAATAAATTTAACCAAGGAAATAAAGGACCTGTATTCAGAAAACTGCAAAACATTACTAAAAGAAGCCCTAAATAAATTGAGGGACATTCCATTTCATGGATCGGAAGACTAAATATTGTTAGGATGTCAATTCTATCCAGATAGATTTGCAGATTTGATGCAAACTCAATCAAAATTCCAACAGCCTACTTTGCAGAAGTGGAAAAGCCAATTATCAAACTTATTTGGAAGGTTAAGGGGCCATGACTAGCCAAAAATACCTTTAAAAAGAAAAGCAAAGCCAGAGAACACTCACTTCCTGACTTCAAAGCATATTACTTAGCTTCAGTGGTAAAAGCAGCATGGTACCAGTATAAAGATTGACATATTGACCAATGGAATAGAACTGAGAGTTCAGAAATAGACCCTCACATCTATGGTCAATTGATTTTGACAAGGATCACATATCTAACCAGTTGGGTCAATATAGTCTACTTATCAAATGGTGCTGACAGAACTGGATATCCATATGAAAAAGAAAGAGGACCCCCCATTTCACCCCTTATACAAAAATTGACTCAAAATGTTTCAAAGACCTAAATATAAACGCTAGATGCATAAAATTCCTAGAAGAAACATAGGGGAACAATTTCATGATTTTTTGTTAGATGGGGGTCTCTTAAACCTTATACCTAAAGTATAAGCAAATGAAAGTAAAAATATGAAAGCAAAAATATGAAAGTAAAAATAGATAAATGTGATGCCCTCAAAAGTACATCTTTTGGTGTTTCAACTAACTTTGTCAAAAAAGTGAAAAGGTAGTCTCCTCGATGGAGAAAATATTTGGTAAACACATATCTAATAAAGGCTTAATTTCTAGGATACATAAAGAGATCATACAACTCAACAATAAAAAGATAAGCCATCCAATTAAAATAAGGGCAAAGGCTTGAATAGACATTTTTCTAAGGCGGAAACACACATGGCTAAAAAGCACATGAAAAGATGTTCAAACTCACTAGCTATTAGAGAAATGCAAATCAAAACTGTGGAATGTCATTTCATACCTCATCAGATGACTATTAATAAATAACTAGAAAACTTCAAGGGATGGAGAGGATGTGGAAAAATAGGAATTTCATACCTACTTGACTGACTGCTATTTTAAAAAAAGGACTGCAAGTGTTGGAGGGGATGTGGAGAAATGGGATCTCTTCTTCACTGTTGGTGGGAATGTAGAATGGTGCAGACTTTGTGGAAGACAGTTTGGCTGTTCCTCAGGAAGCTAAATATAGAATAGCCATATGACCCAGCAATCCCACTACTAGGAATTTATTCAGAAGAACTGAACACAGAGAAGTGAACCAACATTTATGCACTGATGTTCACAGCAGCATTATTCACAATTGCCAAAGGACTGAAACAAATCAAGTGTCCAACATGTGATTAATAGATAAACGAAGTGCAGTATGTACATATAACAAAATACTATTCAGCTGTAAGAAGAAATTAAATCAGGTTGCATATGACAACATAAATGACCTTGAAGACATTATGTCATGTGAAGTAAGTCAGAGACAAAAGGACAAATAATGCATGGGCTCACTAATATGAACTAAATACGAGTAAATTCATGTAGTTAAAATCTAGAGTATAGGTTACTAGGAGACAGAATGAAACTTGAGAAGAGGGAGTTAATGTTTAATGTCTATAGAATTTTTAAGTGTGTTGATTGTAAATACTTGGTAATGGATAGAGAAGATGGGAACACTACAATGAGTATAACAAACACTGCTGATTTAAAATGTGATTTTGGGGTTGTAAATGTCAATTTAAAGAAAGAGTATAATCTTGGGACTGTGTAACAGTGAATTCAATGGTAGGTGGGGATTGTGGTTAAGAGTATAAATTCAAGAATGTTTTTCCATGAACTAGAAGAAATGTATGCCATTATAGTAAGATGTTAAAAAATATGGTGATATATGGGGGAACTACAGCTAATGTAATTTATGGACTATAGTTAACTAATATTGTAATATTTTTCGTCAGTGGCAACAAAGATACTCTATCAATGCTAAGGGTTAACAATAGGAGTCTATAAGGGGGTATGGGATTTTTATGGCTGTGGTGATGACAGCACAACCCCATGATGATATTAAGAACCACTGACTGTACACTTTGGATGAATTGTACAAGGCATAGAATTGTATAACACAGTGAATCCTGTGGTGGATGATGAACTGTGGTTATCTGCACAAAGATGAGAACTTTCTTTCATGGACTAAAATAGATGAACAACACTATTATACGATCTTAACAATAGGGTGCTTTATGGGAAAAATATACCAAATGTAAACTATAGATTATAATTAGTAATAATATTTTCATGGTCTTTCATCAACTGTAACAAATGTTGTGTTGGTGGTGGGGTGGTGTATTGGAATCCTGTAAGTTAAGCATGATTGTCTTGTAAACTCACAACTTCTCTAATTAAAAAATGTTATGTGCTAGATACTAAATGTATTTATATAAATCATGCTCTGAGCTTATAGCTTTCCTCCTCCCTCTTTTATCATCCCCCACTCTTCCATAATTATTAAAATTATGCTTTGGCTATTAAAGACATATTTTTTTATGTTAACATAGGAGTAAAATGTGATTATTATTTTGAATGGTGTTATTTGGTTATAGGGTTGAGTACTATATAAGAATGATATATCCCTTTGTAAGGTTATAAGAAAGACAGCTACCAAAACAATACTTCATTTGGAAAATGCAATTTGATCTTACCCTTTATCCAGTCACAATTCAAGAAAATGAAATACTTTTTGAAACTAAAAGGCAACAATCCTAAAGATGAAATAGAGTGGTTTAGTACTTTGCAGGCACATAGAAATTTATATTCCAAAGAGCTTTACACCATAATAATTTACATTAACATTGTACTTTCCTTATGAGATTTTTCAAAGTCTAGTGCATTAATATGAAATCAACTGTGATGCATTCCCTTGAAATAGGGATTTATTCTTCATGTCCTATTTACAGACGAACACATTAGATATTTTGCTGAATCTTAACTTCCTATCCCTGTTCCAGTACCTTGACAAAACTATTTTCCATATAGGAAAACATATTATCTGCAGCTGACAACAAATTAAAGACATGCTGCTTCATGTAATCTTGTAAATATGCTTTAAAAGCCACCAGTATCCCTGAGATGTTTCCCATCAGGTTTCCATTGTGGTAAAATGAAATGGGTCTGAGAATGGAAGAGGGCCTAGAATTGCATTCAGCAGTCAGAGGTCAACGTCTGCACAGACTCTGAATTAGAATCTCCAAGTGGTAACCTCTGCAGCAGAAAGTATTTCCCATGGCTTTAATGGAGACTTGCTGAAGAGAGGAGAAAATAAAAATGAAGACTCCTAGGCAAAAATAGTAAACAAATTTAGTTTTAAGTGTTGACAACCTATGGTAGTCAGGCTCCAAGATGGCCCCCAATTAGCCTTGATTCCTGGCATCCATGCCCTCGTGATAGTATGTCACACACTGAGGCAATTGTAGATCATAAAAGGTATTGCAGCTTCCACCTGAATCTCTTAGATTGCTTACTCTTGCCAGTTACCATATCATGACAGACAGTACTTTAGCAATATTATAAATAGCCCATGTTGAGAGAAATGTAGACTTCCTGCCAACAACAAGGACCAACTTTCCAGATATGTGGGTGAGGCAACTTACAAGGAATTGCTGCAGCCCCTGTCAAGCTTTCTGATGATACATCCCCAGTGGACTACATCCTCATGAGGGACTCCATGCCAGAACTTCCCAACTAAGTTGCTCAAAATCCTGACTCCTAGAAATTCTGAGAAATAATATATGATTTTTTGTTGATTTAGACATCAAGTTCTGGGGGCAATTTGTGATGAAGCTACCTTAGCTTCCTAAGGTAGAATAACAAAGAACCAAAACGGGATGGTTTAAAGCAACAGAAAATGATTATTTCACAATTGTGGAGGCTATATTTCTTAAATCAAGACGCCAGCAGGACCATGATCTCTCTGAAACCTACAGAGAAGAATTCCTTACTTGCCTCTTCCTATCTTCTGGTCATTTGCTAGTAATTTTTGGCATTGCTTGACTTTCACTAAAGCTCTTCAATACCTGTCTCCATAGTTATATAGTTACCTTCTCATCTGTGTCTCTCTGTGTTTCCAAAGTTTCTTCTAATAAGGAACCAGATATACTGGATTAGGGTTCACCCTAATATAGTTCGGTCTCATTTTAACTTAACTAACTCTGTCTTCAATAACCCTATTTCCAAATGAGTTCACATTCTGAGGTACTAGGGGTTAGGACTTGAACATATCTTTTAGGAGGGACATAATTCAATCCAAAAAAATAGTACTTAGTAAAGAAGACATAATAAACAAGGTCTGATAAGAGCAAAAAAAAAAAAATTAAATTAGTAATTTCAATTAAATTCAAATAATATTTAATGAACATCTATTCTCTTTCAGGTACTATGATGGCTTGAAGTTGTGCGTATCCCAGAAAAACATGTTCTTATATATAAACCATTCTTGTGAGTGTAACCAATTATAAATAGGATCTTTAGATGAGGTTATTCCAGTTAAGGTGTGACCCACCTCATTCAGAATGGGACATAATCCTATTATTGGACTCCTTTATTAATAGGATGAATACAGAGAGAGAGAAATAATACCATGGAAGCAAGAAGCTGAAAGCAATGAAATCTGGAAAAGAGAGAGAGACCAAAAGATACCACTGTGTGTCTTGTCATGTGGAAAGGAGCCAAGGATACCAGCTGCCAGTCTTTGGGAAGGAAGCATTGCCTTGATGCTGCCTTGATTTGAACATCTTCATGGCTTCAAACTGTAAGCTAATAAATTCCCATTGTTTAAGCCAACCCATTTCATAGTATCTGCTTTGAGCAGCCTAGGAAACGAAAAGAGACATCATGAAATAGACACAGTTAAAAAATCACCAAAACCCTACCACAAAAGTATATAGCATATCACTTGCAGAGGAAACTAAGACCAATAGTCTAGCAACAGTCATGCATGCTTTAAAAGATAAAAGATGTTTGATTTAAAATTTGTATAACACACCCTCACTTAAAACCTTGCAATGACTTCCCATGGCACTTTTGAGTTAAAACTAAACTCTATGCCACATCTATCCCTTAACTGAGCCTTACCTCCAACCTCTGCAAACATTCTAGCCTTCAGTCCCTTAAATATGCCAAGCTCCTTATGCCCTATAGCTTTAGCAGATGCTCTTCCTTTAGCTTTTCCATTCCTTCCCCATCTTCCCCCACTTCAACTCTGATCATGTCCCATACGTGAATGACTTGTTTTTTTCTTTTAGGTCCCAGCATAAAGGCCACCTTATTTAAGAGGCTTTCCTGTAATATTTTTTGTAAACCACACTCCTCCATCATCACAGATGCATACTCACACACACTCACACACATAACACATTTTTCTTATCATAAGACACCTATTTGTTTATTCAAAATCACATATCTGGTTTTCAAGATAGGGTCAATGCCTAACTTATTCAACTACTAATTTTATACACTCCTTGGTTAACTATTTGCCTTCTTATAGTAGGTGATTAATATATTTATTGAATGAGTAATTAAAAATCAACATATAAATGAATCACTGCAAACATTCTAGAGCTTGTTAGATCATTTTAGGAAAGCCTTCCTGGAAGCAGGGACATTTAAGTCTGTCTTATGGATTGCTTTAGATTTTAGAAGGCTAGCATTTGTGGTAAAAATGTAGAAATGTTTCCAAGAAAATCACTATCATGGAGGGTGGGGACTCAGTATTGATCTTGAGCTTGTTTTGTACCCAGTCTTCATTCTTCTCTGGGAGAATGCTAGGAAGTTTTCACACATTGCACAGCATTGCCCAGTGGAACTTAGAGGGAAGAGAGGCAGCAGCATCACAGCTAAATAGCTGCATTTTGAATGGGATGACCATGATTGTTAATGAAATGAGGGAATAATACTCTGTCAATGATGGTTCTGAGGTGAGGTAGTGTGGAGAGTGGAGAAGGCTTATCAGAATCATCTCTCCACAGTATTTAGTTTACATTTAGTTTACATTTCCTTTCCTCCATTCTGATACTATAGTAGTTTAAAACATCAGCATGTGACCTGACTTGGAAATAGGGTCTTTGCAGGATTGAAATGACATAATAATTGATTAAGGTGGGCCCTAAATCAAATAACTATTGTCCTTACAAAAAGCAGTAAGACACAGAGAATGCACAGAGAAAATGGCCCTATGAAGATGGAGACAGAGATTGGAGTTATGTTGCCACAAGCCAAGGAATGCCTGGGGCCACCAGAAACTGGAAAAAGCAAGGAGAAATTCTTCCCTACAGGCTTTAAAGAGACCATAGCCCTGACGACACTCTAATTTCAGACTTCGGCCTCCAGAATTGTGATACAATAGATGTCTGTTCTTCTAAGCTGCCCAGCTTGAGGTATTTTGTTACAGCAACCTTAGAAAACTAACACATATGTGTTGTCAATATTTGAAGGCAATTAAATAAAAATTGTGTAGTTTATTTGAGTACTGTTGAGAATGCCTAGCTCTTCAAAACAGTTAAGAATGGGGTATAAATATGAAATAACTTTCAATTAAAGAATAGTCTAAGCTAGAAAATATATTTTATGAACATTTACAATCTCAAACGTTTTGGGATAAATGGATGGAGTCATAGATGCCACAAGTGTGTCTTAGGAGAACCTTTTCACATTGATTGCAATCTAAAAACAATGCTGTTCTGCAACATATCAGAGAAAGTTTTAGCTCCTCTTGTCTATATAAAATGACAGACACAGTGAAACAATGAACTATGAAATTAACCAACCAACAAGCTATGGAGAATGACATGCATGCTTTGTAGCTTGGGTATAGAATCAAATCAAAGGAGTACTCTATATTCAACATGGCTAAAACTCTCAGTTGAAATGAGGTGTTATTTTGAGGATTGTTGGGCCTGATTTAAGATAACATAAACAAACTACTGTTAAGTGAGAATGAAAATCTTATTTCACTTAAGAAATACAATTGTGGATGAGAACCATTCTCTCTTTTCCTCATTTCCTTGAACTTGGAGAGATCTTTGTAACTGCCTCAAATTATTAGATTATGGCAGAAATGATACCATATGACCTCTGTGAGGTTATTAAAGGCAACAGAGCTACCAACTAACTCACTCTCTCAAGATAAACCTGTGACCTACACTTGAATCAGCTTGTTTTAGCAACCTACCACAGAAATTGCTGGATAAAAGTCCAATACAGTGTGTGTGGACCCATTGGTAAATATGACCTTTAAAGATGTTATAATTAGTTAAGGTGTGGACTCATTTGTGTATAGTATCTTTGAAGATCCTATTTAGAAGAGGCCAAATTAAATCAGGATGGGCCTTAATCCATGTAACTAGAATCTTCATGAGTAAGGGGAATTCAGACTCAGAAGTTAGGAGAAGTCAAAAGTCAGTAGATGCTAGAAGTCAGGGACATCAGAGGAAGAGACATAAAAGGAGAGATACAATGTGGCAGAGGATTGCTGGAACACTACACACTTAGGGAGAAAGCAAGCTTTGCCAATACATTGATATTGGACTTCTAGCCTCCAAAACCATGAAACAATAAAGTCCTGTTGTTACAGTAACACATTCTGGGGTATTTGTTACAGTAGCCCTGGCAAACTAAAAAAGAAGTGATTCATAATAATCGTATCTTCCTCTTACCTCCTCATTTCTCATAAAATAAAGTTTTTAACATATAAATATCTTACTACCATAGCGACACTAATTTATTTAACAAATTTCAGTTGGCTTCCACAGCTTGCCACAATATATATCTATCCCATGTGTACGTCTTATCATGTTGTTTTTGTGCCTCCTCTCATCCAGAGATAGTATCTATGTTTCCACTTCTTGAACCTGGGTCTATGGCCAGATTATGGAAGAAGTGACAACAACTTCCAGGACAATGTCATAAAAGGCAATAACAGTTCCTACCTGTTCTCTTTCTTTCTCTCTCTGTCTTTCGGGCCATCAATCTTTATAACTCAGAGCTCCCAAGTAAGGCCAGCTACACTGAAGCCACCATGCTGAGAAATCTAAGAGATAGATTGCATAGAGATAGGGAGACTAGAGCCCTAAGCTGCTGGAGTCTTCCTAGACCAGGTACCAGATGAAGCGGAAAAGGCTTAGATGTGATTCTCTGCCACTGATTTCCTCAAACAGTGGAGAAGACTCAAGCAGGCACTGCCCGGCTGAGTCCTGTCAATCACCCAGAATGTGCAGGGCAATAATAATAAATGAGTGATATTGTTTTAAGCGACTAGGTTTGGGGTGATTTGCTACAGAGATAGACAACAAAAACAGGTGTCAAATTTGCTGTTTTGACTTTTGCATCTACGGGGTTTAACACAAATGCAACTAATAGAGCATTTTTAACATTTGTCAAAGTAAATAGTTATTTTTTTATTGATTTAATTTTGAAAGTTCCTTAGCTGTTTTTCTCCAGAAGTTTTCCTTATATGCTTATCATGAACAGGAATTCCTATCATTAATTTATGTGTTTTGTGTTTTTCTTTCTTTTTTTTTTGTCTGTCTCTCCACCAGAATATAAGCTCAACAAAGGTAGGATTTGATCCATTTAACCATGGCTGCATATCCAGTGGGGCAAGTGACAACTATTTTGTCCTTGGCTTGATTCAAAGGAGAACGTGGATATGACTGCAATTGTTACTGGAAGTAAATGGAGAATTTAAGCAAAGATGTTAGGATTATTGACACATTAAAAACTTGGCCCAGTGGTTAGGGCGTCCGTCTACCACATGGGAGGTCCGCATTTCAAACCCCGGGCCTCCTTGACCCATGTGGAGCTGGCCCATGCGCAGTGCTGATGCTCGCAAGGAGTGCCGTGCCACGCAAGGGTGCCCCCCGCATAGGGGAGACCCACGTGCAAGGAGTGTGCCCTGTAAGGAGAGCCGCCCGGTGCAAAAGAAAGTGCAGCCTGCTCAGGAATGGCGCGGTCCACATGGAGAGCTGACACAGCAAGATGACTCAACAAAAAGAGACACAGATCCCCGTGCTGCTGACAACAGAAGCAGACAAAAAAAAAAAAAAATGCAGCAAATAGACACAAAGAACAGACAAACGAGAGGGAGGGGGAGGGGGGTGGGAGGGGAGAGAAATAAATAAATCTTTTTTTAAAAAACTCTCTGGCTTTTATTTGCAATGATTGAATTGTAGAAAAATAAGTATCTTCATTTTGTATAAAATGCTTACATTCTTAAACTCATGTATTAGATATGATATACTAATTTACCTTTATCTTTTTGCCCTTGGGACACATTGCAAGTTCCATTAATTTTTCTTTCCACTAGAGATCTAAGGTATTATTCTGTAGTTCTGAATAACAATGCATCCTGTTCATTAAATATTCGTTCTGAGTGTAACCTTTTCTCAAGATCTGAGAAGTCTCCTTTCTCTTACTTCAATCTTTTTGTGTCAATCCTAAATTTTCCAGTTCTTTTATAAATAATTCTTTCCCTGGCCTCACTAGGGCTTTCAAGAGCTATTGAATTAATATCTTTCCCATTTAATGTGCTGTTTGCTCCTTTTTGATCATTAACGAAGATGTAAAACTACCTATCCTTTTGCCATAATTTTTGATTTCCCACCCTTATCCAGCCATCATACCAGTTAATATCTAGTCCAATTTGGAAAGATGCCCTTTAAAAATAACACATTTCAGTCTTGTTATTCCCAATGCACATGTTGTGTGCACCAGTGGTAACCCAAAAGTGCAGACTGTTTCCTGAAAACTAAGATAGAAAAACATAAAATAGAACAAAACATTGCTGCACCTGCCTCCTAATGGTGTTATTTTCCATGAAATAAAGAAATTTGATCTGACTGGAGGCAGGTAATTCTCTCCTTGAGACATTGTTTCTTAAAAGAAAAAAAAAACAAAAAGATAGGGAAATAAACTAGGCAGGCAGAATCCAGACGATAAAATCAATTTCATGGGAAGCATGGATTTAACTCTTAGTATGCTTTCTTTGTTAGTTTTGTCTCATTCCATAGGAGAGGTGTTTTTTCCAAGCCCCACACAGATGGAGCCTTGGTTTATAATTCTTTTGGAAAATCCACAGTGATTGATACAACATCCAGCACAAATCAGAGCTCCTTCCTTTCATTCTGATAGAATTTCCTGCTGCAATAATATTGCAAAGAAAATGGAGATACTTTAATGTAGTGACTCTCACCCCCAAGGCATTTGGGATTATATAAAGAAAATCATTAGATTCTGGATGCAAAATGACAATTAACAAAGGGTTACAAATCTTTCTATCTTATTATATTCAAAGATCACTAGACCAACCTTCAGGACTATTGTAATTGACAATCATCATCTCCCAACCCCCCAGACTTTCAATGATCTTGAAATGTCCTTTGTCAACTTGTCATGAATCCCTGAATCCAAATAGGCTGGACACCTATCCACACGGACCCACAAAACAAAAAAATTAACAGCATTTTCTGTTACTCAATTATTTTATACTTTTATGCCTTTAAAATGTAAGAAATAAGTACCAAAACTAGTTTGGAATTGTCAAATCAAATAATGGCGATAAACTTGGAAGTCAAATACTTCACTGATAGTGATGAAAGCACCTGGGGTCAAATTTTTACTTCTCATCACCATAGGATAGATCCATTGGCATTCAAAGAAGTCTTACCTCAAAAATGCAAAGCGATCTAGAGAGAATAAATGAGCCAGTGGAGTAAATGAGTCAAATCAAGACACTGGCACAGCAATCATTAAGATTCCCTTGTACATATTTCCTTGGCTAATCCTTCTGATGGCATCTTACACCCCCCTCCCCCTCATGTGGGCACAGAGTGATATCCATGTCTAATACACAGCTCCATCCCAGATAGGCTCAAATCCCAAGCCCACATCTGACTTCTCCCCAATGTGAAATCCTCACTTTCAAGGCTGCAAACCAATCTAATCTCTTTTTAAAAGCGTGCAAAATTTCCCAAGGAGACATTCACCTTCCTTTCTAACCTCATCTTTCAATTTTACCCAAGTAAACAAACCCTCCAGCAAGAGAAAACGGTATACTTTCCTGCATTTACCACAGTTTCCTGCCTCAAACTTGCTAATGCTGTACCTTCTGCCTGGAATCTTTCTCTTACTGTTTATCCTTGCAAGGTTAAATTATGCTCATACATTGAGGCTTGGCAAATATATTCATTTATTTGGTAAATGTCCCTTGAGCACTTATTATATGTCAGGCACTTTGCAAGGCACTGGAAACATATTATGGAACAAACTAGATATGATCCTTTTCCTCCTGGATTTAAGACCTCCTTAAGGGAGTAGCAATATTTAAAAATTACAGTTTTATATATGCCACCTCTGTACAGTTTTCTATAACATCATATATGCATTTCTGAAAAATCTAGTATTTTGAATAATCATGTGTTAATAAGAACAGGAGTTATGAAAGAAATTGGACCAGGTGCAGACCTCTCAAAACTTATGGGACTTTGTATCCAGAACAGCAACAGAAAATAACAATCCAGTTGCACAGTTAAATCTCTGTTAGCTTTTGCACACATCGCAGCTATTTAATCATTGTTACTTAAAACCATGTGCTCATTCTTCCGGTGTTGAGATGTAGGTTCCTGAGGGGATTTACCTCTTACAGTGACCGGGTTTACAAAAATATGATTCAAGATGTAGACCTCTTCAACATTAAAAAAAAAATAAATTATATTTAGTTTTAGTTTTACCAAAAAATTGCATAGAAAGTACCCCATCACAACTACCACCACCGTACATACTTTCTCCAGTTATTAACATCTTGCTTGAGTGTAGTTCATTTGCTGCAATTGATGAACTAATATTCACACATTATTAGGAACTAAATTCCATAGTTCCTATTATATACATTAGGGTCCATTCTTAAAATTATACTGAAGTACAGCATTCATACATGAACATACATAAACAATAAGTATATTGCAAAAGTGAAATTACAAAACAAACATGCACATCCTCATACAAGGTTCCCATGTGTCACCTCCCACCACCACCACCTCTTGTATTGTTGATACAATGTTACAAACTATGGAAGAGCATAGTCAACTATAGTCCATATCTTAATATACATTTGGTATATTTTTCCCAAGCCCACCCACCTTATAACCACTAATAACACCTTTATTAGTATTATATATTTGCTATCATTCATGAGAAGATGTTCTCATATTTGTCTTGTTAACCAAAGTCCATCATCCACCACTGGATTCCCTGTGTTATACAATCCAATTCTTTGTACAATCTAAAGTGTATACTTAGTGACTCTCATTTCATCACAGAGTTGTGTTGTCATCACCTCAGTCCAATTGATAATGTTTTCATTACTCCAAAAGGAAAAATTCCATAACCCCTTATACCTTGCAATTGTTGACCCTTAAAATTGTAATAATGTTTTCTTGCTATTGCTACAAAATATTACAGTATTACTGTTAACTATTGTCCATTAGTTACACTGGTTATGATATTCTCATATATCACCATATTCTTAGCATTTTGTAAAAGAATAGAATTCTCATATTCTACTATTAACCTCAACATTCATCTACCACCAAAATCACTATGGTATACATTCCCTAGGTTATTTTCTAGTTTTCTTTCAATTTACATTTACATTCACAAACTACCCCTTTTCAGCCACAATCACAATTATAAATCAGCTATGTCAGTTATACTTACTATAATGTATTGTATCAACTCTTCATTTGCACACTTTTACAATTAACCTTACTAATAATGCTACATGCAAGCATCAACTCCCATTCTCAACCCACATTCTACCACCTATTAGCATATATTCTAGAGTTTACCTACATGAGTTTACTCAATGTATTTCATTCATATTAGTGAGACCATACAATGTATGTCATTTTGTGTCTGGCTTATTTCATTCAACATAATATCCTCTAGGTTCATCCACGTTGTCAGATGCATCCTGATTTCATTTTTTTTCTTACCGCTGAATAGTATTCCATTGTATGTATATACCATATTTTGTTTATCCACTCAGTGGCTGAAAGACATGTGGGCTAGTTTCATATTTTAGCAATTGTGAATAATGCTGCTATGAACAACGGTGTGTGCAAACATCAGTTCGAGTCCTTGCTTAGAATTCTTCTGAATATATTCCTATTAAAAGTATTGCTGGAGCATATGGAAGTTCTACATTCAGCTTCTTGAGATACCGCCAAGCTGTATTATACAGAGGATGCACTATTCTACATTTCCATTATGAAGGAGTGTTCCTGTTTCTCCACATCTTCTCCAACACTTGCAGTTTTCTGGGTTTTTTAATTTTTTTTTAATAATAACAATAATTCCATAAGGTGTGAAATGGTTTCTCATTGTAGTTTTGACCTGCATTTCCCTAATAATTAATGATGTTGAGCATTTTTTCATGTGCTCTTTGGACATTTGAATATCCTATTTGAAAAAATGTCTATTCAAGTCTTTTGCTCACTTTTTAATTGGGTTTCTTATCTTTTTATCTTTGAGTTGTATGTTCTCTTTATATAACATTGATATCAAACCCTTATGGGATATGTGGTTTCCTAAAATTTTGTTCCATTAAGTAGACTGCCTTTTTATTTCTTGACAACATCTTTTTAAGACCAAGAGTGTTTAATTTTGATGACGTTCAATTTATCTATTTTGTTGTTGTTGTTGCTTGTGCTTTGGGTGCAAGGTTTAAAAAACTACAGCCTGCCACAAAATCTTGAAGATGTTTTTCTACAGTTGCTTCTAGGAGTTTTATGGCAGTAGCTTTTACCTTTAGGTCCTTGATTCACTTTGAATTAATTTTTGTATAAGATATGAGATAAAGATCCTCTTTATTTCTTTGGATATGGCTATCCAGTTCTTCCAGCACCATTTGTTGAGTAGACTGTTCTGGCTCAGGTGGGAGGGCTGGACAGCCTTAATCACTTAGCTGTAGATGTGAGGGTCTATTTCTGAGTTATCAATTCAGTTTTATTGGTGGTCAATCTATCTATATGCCAGTACCATGCTGTTTTTACCACTATAGCTAAGAAATATACTTTAAAGTCAGGAAGTGACAGTCCTCCAACTTCACTCAACATTTTTAAGATATTTTTGCCTCTTCAGCACCCCTTACTCTTCCATATAAATTTTACAATTGTCTTTTTTATTTATATAAAAAAGACTGTTGGGATTTTCATTGGGATTTCATTGAATCTGTAAATTAGTTTGGGTAGAATTGACATTTTAATGATATTTAGTCTTTCAGTCCATGAACATGGAATGACCTTCAATTTACTTCAGTCTTCTTTGTTTGTTTTGTAGTTTCCTGAATAAAGACCCTTTATGTCTTTAGTTAAGCTCATTCCTAAATATTTGATTCTTTTAGTCACAATTATAAATAGAATTATTTTTCTGGTTTCCTCTTCAGATCATTCATCAATAGTGTATAGAGGGAAGCAGATTTGGCTTAACGGATAGAGCATCCGCCTAACACATGGAAGGTCCAGGGTTCAAACCCAGGGCCTCCTGACCCATGTGACGAGCTGTTTCACAGGCAGTGCTGATGAGCAAAAGGAGTGCCCTGCCACACAAGGGTGTCCCCCGTGTAGGGGAGACCTCACACAAGGTTTGCGCCCTTTAAGGAGAGCCGCCCAGAGTGAATAAAGTGCAGCCTGCCCAGGAGGGGCACTGCACACATGGAGAGCTGACACAACAAGATGACACAACAAAAAGAGACAGAGATTCCTGGTGCCGCTGACAAGAATATAAGCAGACACAGAAGAACACACAGTGAATGGACACAGGGAGCAAGCAGACAACTCAGGGCAGGGAGAGGGGTTAGAAATAAATAAAAAATAAATCTTTAAAAAAACAACAATAGTGTATAGAGCTCAGCACTCCCTCAGTTGTCATTTTTAACTGTACCTACTATGAAAATATCCAAAGATTTTTATGTACCCTGTATACATGCTCTGGAGAACTTGCTCCTAAACATGTGCCCCCATCAATAACACCCTACACCAGTGCTCCTCCCCTGTCACAGTTGAACTTCTCTGTGGTCCAAAACTTCTTCAAAATTGAAGCCTAATATATTGCCAAGTTCCATTAATAGTAAAATGTAATATAGTAATGGGTTTAAAGTTTAGATATAGAATACATATTAATTTAGAAAAATTAAATAAAGGAAAAATAAATTGGGGTGTCAAAAAATGACAAAATGGAAAAGCTTTGTTTATGATGTTTTGCCTTTCATCACTGCAATAGGTGTTGCCCTGTATGTACAGTGCAAGGCAATTTCATTTCTTCCTCAGTGTCTACATCCTTTTTTTTCCCCAATTATTAAGTTCATCTTCACAAGAGTTTTAGATCACAGTAATTCACATATACAATATAGGGTACTCCCACATATCCAACATCAAACACTATGTCCCTTCTCTAGCAATGATCTTTTTTTTTTTTTTTTTTTTAATTTTTTTATTTTTTATTGACTTTGTAATAATATTACATTAAAAATATATATGTGAGGTCCCATTCAACCCCACCCCCCCACCCCCCCCCTCCCCCCCCCCCCAACAACACTCGTTCCCATCATCATGACACATCCATTGGATTTGGTAAGTACATCTTTGGGCACCTCTGCACCTCATATACATTGGTTCACATCATGGCCCATACTCTCCTCTGTTCCATCATGTAGGCCCTGTGAGGATTTACAATGTCCGGTGATTACCTCTGAAGCACCATCCAGGGCAGCTCCATGTCCCGAAGACGCCTCCACCTCTCATCTCTTCCTGCCTTTCCCCATACCCTTTGTCCATTATGTCCACTTTTCCCAATCCAATGCCACCTCTTCTATGTGGACACTGGATTGGTTGTGTCCATTGCACCTTTATGTCAAGAGGAGGCTCAGATTCCACCTGGATGCTGGATGCAATCCTCCCATTTTCAGTTGTAATCACTCTAGGCTCCATGGTGTGGTGGTTGTCCTTCTTCACCTCCATCTTAGCTGAGTGTGGTAAGTCCAATAAATCAGATTGTAGGTGCTGGAGTCTGTTGAGGCTCAGGATCTGGCTATCACATTGTCAGTCCAGAGATTCAAATCCCCTAAATATATCTTAAACCCCAACATTAACTGCACCTCCAGCACATTAGCATGAAAGTCTTATGAAGGGAGATCCCATCTGAGTCCAGATTCATCACACATAAACACCATTTCCAAAGAGGGGCCATCTGCCCTGGTAGTTAACCCCATCGGCCATGACCATAACTCCCATGGGTCTCTTTAGCCCTCAAAGGAACCAATATCTGGGGGTTGTATCTGCTTTATCTGTCTCTCTGACTCTGCTCAGTTGTGCATGAGGGCAAACCTTCTGCCAGCCTCCAGACTCTTTTTTAGAAACTCGTAGCCATATAAACTCATTTCTCCTTTCCATTTCCCCCTTACTTTAGGTCAAACAGCATTTTAAAGTCATGGTATTTTATGTAGACATGGATATTCTGCTGATCCGCATTGAACCTTCCGTATAAGGTCATTTTCCAGTTGCATCATCAGTTGGTAGTTGATAGTGGTCCCTCGTTGCCAGGGAGGCTCATCCCCGGGTGTCATGTCCCACGCTGGGGGGAAGGCATTGCATTTACATGCTGAGTTTGGCTTCGAGACTGGCCACATTTGAGTAACATGAAGGCTGACAGAAGGAAATTCCCAGGCACAAAGTTGCTCTAGGCCTTGTTATTATTTTGGGTTTATCAGCTCACAAGCATAGTCATTAGTATCAGGGGCTCACTGTTGAACCCTCACTCCCTCCCGGTCCCCACCACTGTACCTGGGAGACTGTCGCTGCTCCCCTAGGGACCACGACAGAGCACCACTGGCCAGGAACCCAGTACCCCCCCTACTGTGGTTTTTAATTGTTGCCACTATGAGTATATCCAAACATTACCATGCACCCTGGACATATGTTCTGTACAGCTCCCTGTCAGTCATATATCATCTGTCATTGGTATCCCATACCAGTATCCCTCCATTGCCATTGTTGAAACACTCTGTGATCCAGAACTCCCCGAAATTTGAAGCCCAATATAATGTCATGGTCCCTTACTAGGGAATGGCATATAGCGATGAGTTTAAAGGATAGATAAAGAACTTGGATAAAGTTAGATAAAGAACTTAGATAAAGAATGTTGACTTGAAAAAATTCCACATCCTATTTTTTTCTTTTTTTTTTTTTTTTTCCCCCCCCCCCCCTAATTATTCAGCTTTTTTTCACAGGAGTCCTAGACCACAGCAATGTATATATATATATAATATACAGCACTCCCACACATCCACCAGAAAACCTTTTCCCTTCCACAGTGATACTCTTACGCCCTATTCATATCATATTTACTTAAAGTGATGTACAGAGTCTGAGACATTAGCTTTCTAACAAGGTGACATCTGTGTTTACATTATGGTGCATACTTTAGGATACACAGTTCTTTACATTTTTAGTTATCCTATGTTTTACATTATGGTTTACATTATCAGTCTGTCATCTCCTATGTTATGGTGTAATATTACATGTTTTATATCCATCCTTGTGTACTCTCAAGAAACTCCTCTCTTACCCCCCATTTACTTTGGTTCCACACATTTAACGTCCATTTTCCCTTCCACCTTGGTGTCCTCAGTGATAGCCAACCTCCGTTTCCTGAGGAGCCACTTCCAGAGATAGATGGAATAGTGTTCAGGGCCTAACTTGCTCAACTGCCCCAATGCCCTGGGAGCCACCCTTTCTCTCGAGGGATACAGTTCCCTCTATTGGATGGCATTAGTCCTCCCCAGGATGTGGGTCCACCCCCACTCTCACTACTTGGGTTTCTACCCCATGGTGTCACCCACTCTGGCAGAATGAGCATTTAGACATTCCCCAGGAGCCCGTCCTGCATCAGACCCTCCCCTCCGAGCATTCTAAACAGGTAACCCTCTTTATTATATTTTTATATGATTTTCTCGGCATTTTACTCTCCACCAGCACCTGACCCTCTCCTGGTTCGTATGCTACCCCTCCCTCCCCCCACTTTTGGGCAACGTTACCCACCCGTCCCTCCCCAGCCACCCTCAAACCCACAAAGCCCCAAGCAAAGGCAACCCCTTGCCCCCCTTTTATCTCTTCTTTGTGTTCATACTTACCACCATCTCGTCTTAGATTCCACCCCTGCAGACATCGGCTCATATCCTTCCTCCACCCTCCGATTTCCTGCAAGCCTATCGTTCAGTCTCTTGCTATCTAGGGCAGCTTGTTTATTTCATATCATTGAGGTCATGTAGTATTTGTCCTTCAATGTCTGGGTTGCTTCACTCAACATAAGGTTCTCAAGATTCATCCATGTTATCACATGTGTTTGTAGTGTGTTTGTTCTTACAGCCGAGTAGTATTCCATTGTGTGTATATACCACATTTTATTGATCCACTCGTCTGTTGATGGGCATTTGGGTTGATTCCAACTTTTGGCAATAGTGAACAATGCTGCTATGAACATTGGTGTACATATATTGGTTTGTGTTCTTGTTTTCAGTTCTGCTGGGTATATTCCCAGCAGTGGTATTGCTGGGTCATATGGCAAATCTATGGCTAGTTTTTTGAGAAACCGCCATACTGTTCTCCAGAATGGTTGGATCCTTCTGCATTCCCACCAGCAGTGGATGAGTGTTCCCCTTCCTTCACATCCTCTCCAGCACTTGTATTCTTCTGTTTTTTTCATAGCTGCCAATCTTATGGGTGTAAGATGGTATCTCATTGTGGTTTTGATTTGCATTTCCCTGATAGCTAGAGATTTGGAACATTTTTTCATGTGCTTTCTTGCCATTTGTATTTCTTCTTCGGAGAAGTGTCTGTTTAAGTCTTTTTCCCATTTTTTAAATGGATTGTTTATCTTTTTATTTTCAAGATGTAGGAGTTCTTTATATATGCAAGTTATAAGTTTCTTATCAGATATATGATTGCCAAATATTTTCTCCCACTGTGTGGGCTCCCTTTTTACTTTCTTGACAAACTCCTTTGAGGTGCAGAAGGCTTTAATTTTGAGGAAGTCCCATTTATCTATTAGTTCTTTTGCTGCTCGTGCTTTTGGTGAGATATTCATAAATCCATTACCTATTACAAGGTCCTGTAGATGTTTCCCTACACTGCTTTCTAAGGTTTTTATGGTCTTGGCTCTTATATTTAGGTCTTTGATCCATCTTGAGTTGATCTTTGTATAAGGTGTGAGATGGTAATCCTCTTTCATTCTTCTACATATGGCTATCCAGTTCTCCAGACACCATTTGTTGAATAGGCCACTCTCTCCCAGTTGAGAGGGTTTGGTGGCTTTATCGAATATTATGTGGTTGTATATGTGAGGTTCTATATCAGAGCTTTCAATTCGATTCCATTGGTCTATATGTCTCTCCTTATGCCAATACCATGCTGTTTTCACCACCGTAGCTTTATAGTATGTTTTGAAGTCAGGTAGTGTGATTCCTCCAATTTCGTTTTTCTTTTTCAGTATGTCTTTGGCTATTCGGGGTCTCTTTCCTTTCCAAATAAATTTCATAGTTAGTTTTTCTAGTTCCTTAAAGAAGGCTGCATTGATTTTTATTGGGATTGCATTGAATGTGTAGATCAATTTTGGTAGGATAGACATCTTAATAATGTTCAGTCTTCCTATCCATGAACAAGGAATAGTCTTCCATTTATTTAGGTCTTCTTTGATTTCCTTGAACAATCTTGTATAGTTCTCAGTGTATAAGTTCTTTACCTCTTTAGTTAAATTTATTCCTAAGTATTTGATTTTTTTATTTACTATTGTGAATGGTATTTGTTTCTTGATTTCCTCCTGATCTTGCTCATTATTGGTGTACAGAAATGCTACTGATTTTTGCGCATTGATCTTATAACCTGCGACTTTACTAAACTCATTTATGAGTTCTAGAATCTTCGTTGTAGATCTCTCAGGGTTTTCTATGTATACAATCATGTCATCTGCAAATAATGAAATTTTGACTTCTTCCTTTCCAATTTGAATGCCTTTTATTTCTGGTTCTTGCCTCAGTGCTCGAGCAAGTACTTCTAAGACAATGTTAAATAGGAGCGGCGACAGTGGGCATCCTTGTCTTGTTCCTGAGTTTAGAGGGAAGGAGTCTAGGATTTCTCCATTGTAAACAATATTGGCTTTAGGTTTTTCATATATACTCTTTATCATGTTCAAAAAATTTCCTTGTATTCCAATCATTTGGAGTGTTTTTATCAAGAAAGGGTGCTGTATTTTGTCAAATGCTTTTTCTGCATCAATAGATATAATCATGTGATTTTTTTCCTTCAATCTGTTTATATGGTGTATTACGTTGATTGATTTTCTTATGTTGAACCATCCTTGCATACCTGGGATGAATCCCACTTGGTCGTGGTGTATAATTCGTTTAATGTGTTGTTGAATACGATTAGCAAGTATTTTGTTAAGTATGTTTGCGTCTAGGTTCATTAGAGAAATTGGTCTGTAATTTTCCTTTCTTGTGATGTCTTTGTTTGGCTTTGGTACTAGGGTAATGTTGGCATCATAGAAGGAGTTGGGTAATGTTCTTTCTGTTTCGATGGTTTGGAATAGTTTCAGCAGGATTGGTGTCAGTTCTTTCCGGAATGTTTTATAGAATTCACCTGTGAAGCCATCTGGCCCTGGGCTCTTCTTAGTTGGGAGATTTTTAATAACTGATTCTATCTCTCTGCTTGTGATTGGTTTGTTAAGATCATCAATTTCTTCTTTTGTCAATATGGGCTGTTTATGTGTTTCTAGGAATTTGTCCATTTCCTCTAGATTGTCGTTTTTGTTGGAATATAGTTTTTCAAAATATCCTCTTATGATAGTCTTTATTTCTGTGGGGTCAGTGGTGATATCGCCTTTCTCATTTCTTATTTTGTGTATTTGCATCTTCTCTCTTTTTTTCTTTGTTAGTGTTGCTAAAGGTTTGTCAATTTTGTTAATCTTCTCAAAAAACCAGCTCTTGGTCTTGTTTATCTGTTCAAGTGCTTTCTTATTTTCTATTTCATTTAGTTCTGCTCTTATCTTTGTTATTTCCTTCCTTCTTCTTCCTGTTGGGTTACTTTGTTGTTGTTTTTCTAATTCCTTCAAATGTGCAGTTAGTTCTTCAATTTTTGCTCTTTCTTCTTTTTTGATATATGAATTTATGGCTATAAACTTCCCTCTCAGTACTGCTTTTGCTGCATCCCATAAATTTTGGTATGTTGTGTTATCATTATCATTTGTTTCAAGGTAGTCATTGATTTCTTTTGAGATTTCCTCTTTGACCCACTGTTTTTCTAAGAGTGTGTTGTTTAATTTCCAAATCGTGGTGTGAAATCTGGGCTTCTTTCCCTTGCAAATCTCCAGCTTGACTCCACTGTGGTCAGAGATAATGTTTTGTATGATTTCAATCTTTCTGAATTCGTTCAGCCTTTCTCTGTGGCCTAGCATATGATCTATCTTGGAGAATGATCCATGTGCGCTTGAGAAAAATGTATATCCTGCTGTGTTTGGGTGTAGCGATCTATATATGTCTATTAGATCGAGCTCCTCTAATATACTATTCAGATGTTTTGTTTCTTTGGTGATTCTCTTTTGAGATGTTCTGTCCAGAGTTGATAGTGGTGTATTAAAATCCCCCACTATAATTGTAGATGTATCTATTCTTTCACTTAGTTTTTCCAGCGTTTGCCTGACGTATTTAGAGGCACCCTTGTTAGGGGCATAGATATTTATGATTGTTCGATCTTCTTGACAGATTTTCCCTTGGACTAAAATGTAGTATCCTTCTTTGTCTCTCACAATTGTTTCACATTTAAAGTCTATTTTGTCTGATATTAATATAGCTACTCCTGCCTTTTTTTGGTTATTGTTAGCTTGTATGATTGTTTTCCAGCCTTTCACTTTCAATCTCCATGTGTCTCTGGGTCTAAGATGTGTCTCTTGTAGACAGCATATGGATGGGTCATATTTCCTTATCCAGTGTCCCAGTCTGAATCTTTTGATAGGTGAGTTTAATCCATTGACATTCAGTGTTATTACTATCAAGGAATTATTTGTGTTAGCCATATTTTGATTGGATTTGTGTTTGTCATATTTTGTTTGTATATTTTTTTTTTGTCTTTTTTGTTGTTGTTGTTGGTCTTATACTCTCCTCCAACTTTGCCTTTCCTGTTTTTTCCTTTCTTCCTGCAGAACTCCCTTTAGAATTTCTTGAAGGGGAGGTTTCTTGTTGGTATACTCTTTCAGTTTCTGTTTGTCTGTGAATATTTTGAACTCTCCATCATGTTTGAATGCTAGTTTAGCTGGATAGAGTATTCTTGGTTGGAAATTTTTTTTCTTTAGTACCTTGACTATATCATACCACTGTCTTCTTGCCTCCATGGTTTCAGAAGAGAAATCAGCACTTAATCTAATTGAGCTTCCCTTGTATGTGATGGTTTTCTTTTCTCTTGCTGCTTTTAGGATTTTCTCTTTGTCTTGAGCATTGGATAATTTGACAAGTATATGTCTTGGGGTGGGCCTGTTGGGGTTTATGACTTGTGGAGTGCGCTGTGCTTCTTGGATATGTACATCTGTCTCTTTCAGTAGATTTGGGAAGTTTTCAGCCATTATTTCCTGCAACACTCTTTCTGACCCCTTTCCCTTTTCTTCACCTTCTAGAATGCCTATAATACGTATGTTTGAGCGTTTTGCATTGTCATTCAGGTCCCTAAATCCTAATTGGATTTTTTCTATCTTCTTATTGACCCCTTCTACTATCTGTTTGATTTCTGATGTACTGTCTTCCACATCACTAATTCTCTGCTCTGTCTCTTCTAGTCTGCTGATATTTGCTGCAAGTGTATTTTTGATTTCTTGAACTGTGGTGTTCATTCCCATCATATCTGTTATGTTTTTGCGTATGTCTGCAATTTCCCCTCCAAGTGATGTCTTCATGTTGTTAACCTCTTTCATTACTTCGTCAAATTTGTCGGTGATAAATGTTCTGAGATCTTTCATTGCTTGTGCCAAGTTTTGCTCCCCTTCGTGATTATTGGTTTGTTGATTGGATTCAGCCATGTTTTCCTGATTATTGGTTTGGTTCGTAGATTTTTGTTGCTTCCTGGTCATCTCTTTATTTTGACGAATTTAATCAGTTCCTTAGCTTCTTTGTCTGCTCTTGGAGGTTAATTAGTTGTTATTTTTGCACAGGTGTTATATCTTCTCTTTGTCACTTTTTTCTTCTTATTCTAGTTACTTGTTGTTGGTTAAGTTCACTTTAGAGGAAAGTATTAGTGTTGGGGAAAGGCAATTGTGTAAGCAAGGGAAAAGTGTAAAGTTGTATTGGTGATGTATGTTAATAAAGCAGGAATATGAGATCTGGAAGGATGGAGGTTAGATTCATGTAGATTGTATAGAGTTATAGCTGTAGGTAGAGTACCTTTTATGAAGTTGATGACTGAATTTGGGAGGAATATGGTATGAACTACACAGCTATTGTTTTCATGAGAGAGGGAAAAAGAAAAGAAAGGTAATAGTTTCAAGAGTGGATAATAGACAGAAAACAGAACAAAGGTATTAGAAATTAAGAGTTAGACACTTTGTGGATCAAAGAACGGGAGGTGGGGGGTGGAATATAGGAGAGACAGTAGATGATAGTGGATATCAAGATGCAGGGGAAGGGGGATAGTGTAGGTAGCCTAAATCAGTTCACACAGAAATGAGGCAGTGGAGGATGGGGAAACCCAGCAAATGTGAGGTGTTCCCTGTAGCACCTATTGTATACTTGAATTAAAGTAAAAATAAGTGGAAGATGAGGGACAAGAGGGAAAGAGAAAACCAAAAAAAAAAAAAAAAAAAACTAATTATAATAAAGAAAAAAGAAAGGCAAGAAGAAAGGAAGAAAGAAAAAGAGGATGGGCAAACGGTGGGGAACGGATAGGGAGAAGAGAGATACAGGTACACACGTGTCACAATTGCAACACTATCTAAAACAACAACTTCCCCCCGCTTTGCCCTAAAACCCCCCCGTCTGTCTGCCCAAATGGGTCTGCAAGCACCTCCCTTCCCACAAACCCCCAATAGGCCGCCCAGGGCCCACGAACTCCCCGGTACTGCAGATGCTCAAAAAAAAAAAAAAAAAAAAAAACAGAAACCCCTCCGCAGGCCCGGCTCCGCCCGCCGCGGAGGCTTGGACCGGCTCTGCCCGGCTCCTCACGCCGCCTTGGCCTGGCCTGGCTCCGCCCAGCTCCGCTCGCTACAGCGGCCCAGCCGGCTCCGGCATCCACCTCCCGCCACCGCGGCCTGGATCGGCCCTGCCCGGCTCCGTACCCGCCGCGGCCTGACCCGGGCCCGCCCGGCTCCAAACGCTACCGCGGCCCGCAGCCGGGGCCTGCACCGGCCCCGCCCGGCTCCAAGCACTACCGCGGCCCGCAGCCGGGGCCTGCACCGGCCCCGCCCGGCTCCAAGCGCTACCGCGGCCCGCAGCCGGGGCCTGCACCGGCCCCGTCCGGCTCCAAATGCTACTGCGGCCCGGCCCGGCCTGGCTCAGCCCCACCGAGCGGGGCTAGATGCCTCGTCTCCGCCTACCCAAGAAGGGAATCCTCTACAGGTAGCTGGGATCTCCGTGTATATTTCACAGACGAATCCTCTCTGTTACCTTCCCTCCAAATCGATGTCCAGACACCTCCGGACCAGCAAAAATCCCGAAACAATCCGGTCCCAAAGAGTCTCCAACGCCGCCCAGCCGATTCCCTGCAGAAGACTCTAACAGGGATGTTCACTCAGCCGCCATCTTGCCCCCTCTCTCTTTAAACATTCATATTATATTTGCTGATGTACCGATATTGAAATATAGCTTTCAAACATGGTTCCATTTGGGTTTACATTATGGTTTATATTACAATTTTCTAAATTTTTAGTATCTTATGTTTTACATTATGGTTTACATTTTAGTCTATAGACTTTTATACATTTTTGGTGTAATTTAACATGGCTTATATCCATCATTGCATGATCTTGTGGAACACAGCAACAATCCCCCAAGTGCAATGGCAAAGACCAATTAAGAAGGATGGTCCAACATGAGCCCTTAATACTGATCACTATGTTTATGACCCCATATGCCTGAAATATGAACTACGCACAGAGCTGCAGGGTGCCTAAGAGTTACCTCCAGAGAGCCTCGATGTTGCTCAATTGTGGCCACTCTCTAAGCCAAAATCAGCATGAGACATGACTCCCAGGGATCAGCCTCCCTGGCACTGAGGGGGTTACTACCAAGCACCACCTGATGATGTAACTAGAAAAAGACCTTGAATAAAAGGGTCAACTCAGACTAGCAGAATATCTCAGTTTACATGTAATATCAGGTGTTAAAAACTGCTTTTTGACCTTGAATAAAAGGGGGATATAGAAAGGATAAATGAGTATATATGGCTAGGAGTCTCCAAAAAAGAGTCAGGAGGTCATCAGAGGAGTCATGCTTATGCATGCCTCAGCAGGGTCCCAGAGACAGTCAAAGTAGATGCAACCCCAGGTACTCATTCTCCTGAGGGCTACAGAGACCCACAAGTTCTATGGTCAAGGCAGATGTCTCTGGAGTTCAGTGCCATGTCAGTTGGCCCTACTTTGGAGTTTGTGTTCCTGAGTGTGATGGAATTGGACTCAGATGTAACCTTTCTACACATGCCTTTTCTGTCACTTTTACTGGACCTGTAGTTGGCACTGGAGTTGGGGCATACTCAGGAGACCTAATCTCTGGACTGTCCATGTGACAGCCAGGCCCTGAGCCTCAGCAGACTTGCAACTCCTACCCTGAAGTTTATTGGACTTACCCGGGCCAGCTAACAGGGAGGTGAAGAAGGTCAACCACCACACCAGGGAGCCATTACTGCCTATAACTGCAAGCAGGAGAATTGCATCCATCATCCACGTGGAATCTAAAACTCCTCTTGATATAGAGGGAGTGGACATAACCCTCCCAGGGTCCACAGGATGGAGAAATGGAGTATGGATTAGAGTGGACTTGCTTATATTCTATTCTGGAACTATTGTGATTAGTAATGGAAGAAATTGTAGCATTGATGTGGAGAAATTGGCCACGGTAGCTACTGAGGGTAGGAAGAGGGAAGAAGAGATATGATGTGAGGGCATTTTCAGGACTTGGAGTTTTCCTGGGTGGTACTGCAGGGACAGATGCTAGACACTGTATGTTCTTGGCCCACTGGGTGGACTGGGGGAGAGTGTAAACTACAATGTAAACCATTATCCATGTGGTGCAGCAGTGCTCCAAAATGTATTCACCAAATGCAATGAATGTCCCATGATGATGAAAGAGCTTGTTGATGTGGAAGGAGTGGGGTGAGGAGAATGGAGGGTATATGGGGACCTCTTATATTTTTTTAATGTAACATTAAAAAAGAATAGTGTATAGAAATGCTACTAAATTTTGCATATTAATCTTGTATACTACAACTTTGCTGAATTTGCCTATTAATTCTAGTTGCTTTGTTGGGATTCTTCAGGATTTTCTAGTTATAGGATCTGTGATGGCTAAGCTAATGTGTCAACTTGGCCAGGTAATTGTGTCCAGTTGTTTGGTCAAGCAAACACTAGACTAATTGTAATAAAAGGGCATTTATGGGTTTACTCATCAGTGAGTTTACTGCAAAGATGGCTGATTACATCTACAATCAACAGGGGAGACTGCCATCATCAATGAGTGAAGTTTTATCTAATCATCTGAATGGGAAAGTGATTGCAGACAGAACTTCCCAGCTCATCTTTAGAGAACCAATGTCTCCCAGAAACTCATCAAACATCTTCATATGATTTTCATCAGAGCCCCTGGTTTGCAGCCTGCCTGTGGAACCTGGACTTGTGTATCCCCACAGTCATATGAGAGAATCTTATACAGTCTCATACTATTGACAGATATCTCCTGTTATTCTGTTTCCTAGAGAACATTGACAAATACAGCATGGTACCAGTAAATAGAAAAAAGTTTACTTCTTCCTTTTTTATTTGGATGCCTTTTATTTATCTAGCCTAATTACTGTAGCTAGAACTTCTAGCATAATATTGAATAACAGCGGTGACAGTGGACATCCTTGTTTTGTTCCTGATCTCACTGGGAAAACTTTCAGTCTTTCACCATTGGGCACAATGCTCGCTGTGGGTTTTCATATATTCATTTTACCATGTTGAGAAAGCTTCCAGCTATTCCTGTCTTTTGAGATATTTATACCAAAAAAGATGCATAGTTTGTCACATGTAGGGTCCACTCTTGGTGTATCCAACACTATGGGTTTTAATAAATATGTAATGTCTCAACATTTTTAAAAATAAGTGACAGATAATCTTTTCACCTTCTTTGCCTGCCTTCCTGGACCACTCAACATGATGGGAGTGCTATGAGCCATGAGTCTACTAAACCAGCCACTATTTGCACTAAAGGCAGGTATTTCTGTCAAGATTTTACCTTTTTTCCCTTTAAGTCTTTAAAAATTGCTTAAGCTTTCTCTAACGTATTCACTTTAAAACATTAACAATCAAAGGAAAACCAACATAAAACAACAGACTTTCCAACCTCCAAGTTTCACTGGCACCATTCCTCTATTTACAAATTAGTTCTGAGCTAATTAGCATCAAACACAACTTGAAGCAGATCTCCCTGTCCCCTCTTCCCCTATAGAGTGGAGTTAAGAGTTCGAGTGGCCTACAACTCAGAGGAACTCAGACCTCACCCTCATGAACAGATGCAGATATAAATTTATACTTTTATAGCTACAAGAGATTTAGCAATGATGCTAAAAGAATTATTCATTCAGTTTAATTTCATATGCCCAAACCAAGAAACCTGCAGTGTCTTTTCAATTATGTTTTAGAAATTCACTTAATATTTGCAAGGAACAAAATTATGTTTCACTGTATTTTTGTGTTTAATGGGAAAGCATTTGAAATAAACTAGTAATTCTTGTAATAGTTGATTTTTATTATACTATGAGCCTCAGAAAATGGGAGGGGCTTGTGAATCTCCCAACTTCTGAGAGCCATTATGTGGGCACTGCTCATCAACACATTATATTATAATGATTTGTTTAAATGTAAATGCCCTACTACTGTTCAATGAATTTTGAGGCACAAGGACTATATTTGATTCATTTTTTTTTATATCCAGCAATTAGAGTCCTAGGAAGAGAGTATAAATTCACTAAAAGTTTAAAATATAAATGAATGATTGATCTGATAGATGAATGAGTAGAGGAAAGAAGGGAAGAAAGAGAAGATTGTCTAAAATTTCACTCATACTTTATTACATGTAAGGGATACAAAGATGAACCACTTTCCTTCAAGCACCCCAACACTTTTATGCAAAAGAGACAGGAAAGGAGACCTGTATAACTCAATGTGAGAACTGTTAAGTGAAATTATATACAGGAACCAATCACAGTCTATATGGGGTTCTCTGAAAAGTACAAAGTCTGTGATGTATAGGCACTCAATATCTGAATTTATGAATGAATTATGAAAGTCAAGCAGACATGGTTTTAAACCCCAGCTCTCCACTTTTTATATGCAACATTAAAACTATATAAATAATAGCTCATAGTATTCAATAATAATAAATAAGTAAATAAATTATCTTCAAATATGAACATAACAAGGGTCTAATGAAAGTAAAGTTTCAAGGGTCTTCTATTTCAGAAGATTCAGTTATCTGAGAAGACCAAAGATATTTAAAATGTTGTTAGATTGGAAAGGCCTTACAAGAATGATTTCATTTAAATACTTGAAAAGAAGATGTCAGGGCATTACCAATAGAAAAAAATGAACATGAAAAGTAGAAAACAGCAGCCATGAAAGCTTCTTCAGCTGAATCATTTGTCCATAAAAGGACAATTATTATAATCTCACTCACTATCCTAGCCAGACTGGAAATATATTGCCACTGTCAGCAAAACTAAAAATGTATCTAAAATAGTTTAAACATTTGATGCAGAGAAAGACCTCAGTCTTGGGATACATTTTTACTGCCAATGATCTAGATCCTGCAAGTTTCTCAGCAAGAGAAGGAAATGTGTAATATATGTCCATCCATTGCCACTTCAAAATCCGGTTAAGACTGAACATATTTAGGTGACATACCTAAACACCCAAAAGAGTACAAACATTTGTGAAGGATGTTATTTGGGTACAATTCATCCTACAGTAGAAGCGCATGCATTTTTTGAATTAGTTATATCTAACCTAACATCTCAAGATAAAAGAAGAAACCAGGGTTTCCACAGGGGAAAATGCATTCATTTGCCCCTAAACAATTCTTTGCTCTGAAGTTAAAAAGTCTAGCCAGTAAGAATCAAAGATGATCACTCTGCTATAGTGTATTTTATAGCGAAATCATTTCCTTCTCCTTCAGAAAGGAGCGGTTTCATTTAAGGTGCACTGCTTACAACCTGTAATGGAATACATGTGGATATCAATGAACTAAAGCAATCCCACCACCTTCTAATTTCTGTTTTTCATTTTTCTTCATGTTTTCAATACTCTTTCTCCTCTCTCTCTCTCTCCTCTCTCTCTTCTCTCTCTCTCTCTCCTCTCTCTCTCTCTCCCCTCTCTCTCTCTCCCCCCCCCCCCCCCCCGTCTCTCTCTCTCTCTTTCTCATTTTTTGCTGTGTGGAAAATCTTCAACATTTAATGCCATGATTGAACAGAGAGACCCTCTAGTGGCTAAGTTTTCCAACAAAGTCTACAATTGCCTGCACAAGATAAAAAAGTGCTATTTACCTACACGGTTAGGGAGGAAATGACTGCCATTCCATTTCCTGAGGATTAGCAGAGAGGGCTGAAGCACATTCTTCTATGTATTCTCCAACCTTTAACAGTGTCTTTTCCTTTTATTTTACAATACAACGAAGAGCTTTAGCCTACTATACTAATTCTAAGCTGATGTGACAAAATGCAGCTTTGGAGAAAAGACAGGCACTCATCACACTTCTTTCTACAAAATGTTTCCCTTCTACTCTCTGCTGCCCCTAGAGAACCAAGGAGTAAATGAAGTGGGAGATTTTGTCATCAGAACTGAGAAAACCTCATGGTGTGAATCCTTACTCTTGAGAGAATTTTCTGAGTAGTATTAGCCAAGCTATTTTCTGACAATCAGTGGCTAAAGATCAAAATGGAAACCAAATGTTTCAGAACAGGCCAGACAGCCAACTCATGTTTAAGGCACTGTAGTTATATGAAATATATATTTTCACTGATGTTCTCAGTTCGTAACGGAAAATCTGGTTCTGCAGGTAAGAACTTTGAGAAACAAGGGAGTGGTCTCATTATCCAGGTTCTGTTTGCAGCTGGAAGACTAGCAAGAACACATCTTTGTCAGCAATTAGTTAATTAAATTCTATGCTTAACCCAGAGATACCCTTTAAATAATACACTTGCTAAATTATTTAAGCAGAATTTTAAGCAAGAATCATGGTCAGACTGAATTATAGTAAAAGAACATGGGAATTTGGGTGCGTGGGAGGAAGGATTATATCACTTAAGGCTCTTTTTTTGAAAGTTAGAGATAACCTAACTAAAATTAACTTAAGCCAAAAAGAGAATTTACAGACACAATTTACTTAAAAATGCTGGAATAAGAGTAGCTTCAGACCTGGCTCAGTTAAGGTGCTCAGAACGAGGTTTCTCTCCATCCCTAGCTACTTTCTATTTCAGGGCAGAAAGATGGGGCTGTAGCTACACAACTTGATGCCCTCTCAGCTTCAAACTTAGCAGGTTAGAACATCTTCCTCAGGATTTCAGTAAAAGTCTCATCATGTCTCATTGGTTCTGACAAGTTGAAATCTACCTGTGACAAAGGAATGCAATTCTGATTGGCTACATCTGAGTCACCTGCCATCCCACAACTGGAGGCAGAGTCAGTTCCACTGGCATCATATGACTGAATAGCAATAAAAGTGTGAGACCTAAAACACAAATTGGAACTGACGTTACAAGGAGGTGGAGCAGATGCAGAGCAAGATGGAGAAGCAGGAGAATTTTTTAAAACATTTTCTCTGCAGCCCACACTGCACTCAAGACCAATAATATCAAACCTGTAAGGCTTGGACCCATGTATCAATATTTTCTAAATTTCACCCAATGCCTTCACTGTACAGTTAAGATAGAAACTTTCCTCCATAGGCATCAAGATTTCCCTTCTTCAAAATCTTCCAAGCTCAACCTTTCCTCCCTTCTGAGCCTTCACTTTCAAACTCTTTAATCTCATACATTGACAAATATATGCATGATTATTTTCTAAGTTCACAATTTCTCGAATAAAATGTATGTGTATATACATATATAATGAGCAAAAGAAATACCAAGAGAACATAGCAAACTTAATGGTAAAATATTGAAAATATTCCCACTGAAGTTGGAAAGTCCCACTTCCATTTAACATTTACTGGAAGGTCTCATCCATAAGAAAATAAAAAGATGGGGAGATATTGAGATTGGAAAAGAGGAAATAAAATTATCATTATTTTCTCAGGCATGATTGTGTATATAAAGGACCAGAAAAAATCAACAGATAAAAGGTTAGGATTAGATTTTTTAAATAAACTTTATTTGGAACAGTTTCAGATTTATATTATTATGTGAAGATAGTAGAGAATTTCCATATACCATATGTTCAGTTTTCCCTATTATTAACATCTTATATTACTATGGTACACTTATTACAATTAAATAACCAATGTTGATACATTAGTATTAAAGCCAGTACTTTATTCAGGTTTCTTCGCTTGTTCCCTTCTACCATTTTTCTGTTCCAGGATTCCATCCAGGATCCCACATTATACTTAGTTGTCACTTTTTAGGCTCCTCTTGGTTGTGAAAGTTTCTCAGAATTTCTTTGTTTTCGACAGCCTTGACAAGTTTTGAGGAGGGTTTGTCAGGTAAATTCTAAACTGTCCTTTAATTGGGACTTGATTGATATTTTTCTCATGATAGAGCTGGGATAATGTGTTTTGGGAGATAGACCACAGAGGTAAAGTCCCTTTTCATCATATCATATCATGGATGCATACTATCAAAATAACTTATACTCTTGGTGTTAAACCTGATCACCTGACTTGAGGCCTGTTCGTCAATAACTGTAGAGTTACTCTTTTGCTCCCTCCCTTTCCATACTAGACTCTTTGAGAGGACGTTACTACAGCCCACACTTAGGAGAGGGGAGTCATGTTCCCCACTGCTTAAAGGCAGATATCTACATAAATTATTTGGAATTCTTCTACATGGGAGATTTGTCTATTTCCAACCATTTGTTAAACTCATTCAAACATTTCTTCATATTAGTATGAACTCATGATTATTTATTTTACTCCATAGATTATATCCCAAATCACTTTCTTTTCTTGCTCAAATTGTTTTAGGTTTGGCCATTTGAATCACTTTCCATTGGTTCCTGTGGCTCTAAGACTTGCACCTGTCATTGTGGAACTTTTTGTTTATTTTTGTTTTTAGTGATTTTTGGTGGTGTTTAGAATTATTCAAAAATGTTTTAGAAATGTTGTTTAGAAATGTTCAGAATATCATATCATTGGAATCATACCATATGTCGTATTTTTGGACTGGCTTCTTTCACTTAGTAATGTACATTTGAAATTCATTTATATAATTTCATGGCATGACACCTCATTTCTTTTGATCACAGTATAATTTTCCATTGAATGGAGGTATCACAGTTATTTATCCATTAACCTGTTGTAGGACATCTGGATGGCATCAGGATTTGGGTGATTATGAATAAAGCTGCTGTAAACATTTTTATGTGGGGTTTTGCATAGATGTAAATTTTCAAATCATTTAGAAAAATACCTATGACCATGAGTGCTGGATTGCATGGTTTTGGTTTGTAAGAAAATGCCAAACTGTCTTTCAAAGTGGGTGTACCATTTTGCAATCCTCATAGCAATGAATGAGAACTCCTATTGCTCCACATCATGGCCAGCAATTGATAGCTCCACTATTTTTAAAATTTTAGCTATCAAAATAGGTGTATGCTGTTAATTAACTGTTGATTTGTTTTGCAGTTCCCTAATGACAAAAAATGATGAACACATTTTCATATGCTTATTTTCCATCTGCATATCTTCTTTGATGATTTTTACCCATTATTTAATCAGATGTTTGTTCAGATTTTTAACCCATTATTTAATCAGACATTTGTTCTCCTATTATTAAGATTATGATTTTTTTATGTATATGTTGGACACAAATACTTTATTTCAGATATGTGTTTTGTAAATATTCCCTTCTTTTATGTGGTTTGTCTTCTCATTTTCTTAACAGTGACTTTCATAGAACAGAAGTTATTAATTTTAATATAGTCCAGCCCAACATTTTTTTTCGAGGATTGTATTAAAAATCACCATCAAAACCATGGTAATGGTTGGGGATTTAATCATGTCTCCAACAAAAAGTATTTTCAGGTCCCAACCCCTGGTGCTGTGAGTGTGAACCCATGTATAAATAGGACACTTGAAGAGGTTTTTAGTTTAAGTGTGCCCAAACTGAATGAAAGTGTCCTTAATCCAAAATGGCTGATGCCCTTATAAGCAAAGGAAATGGGACACAAAAATAGAAGCCTCAGGGAGCAGAAAGAAGTCCTTAGTCAATGGAGCCCAGGAGAGAAAGGAGAGGTCATTGCCATGTGATAGAAAGCCAAGGGACACCATGGATCAAGAATGGCCAGTTTCAGAACGTCACAGTCTTCAGGGACAAAGAATCACCTTGCTGACTCCTCAGGTTTGGACTTCTATACAAATGAGCCAAAAAATTTCTGTTGTTAAGCCAACCCTTTGTATTGTATTTGTTTTAGCAGCTGGGAAGCTAATATGATAATATAGATTTTCTCCTTTATTTTCTTTAAAAAATTCTATAGTCTTACATTTTTTAAGTAGGCTGATGATCCACTATGAATTAATTTTAGTTTCAGGTATAAAGCCTATGTCTTAGTTCATTATTTTTTTTGGAAATAGAACCGAATTATTCCAGCATCATTTATTGAAAAGACTATTTTCTCCAAAGGTTGCCTTTTCTTCTCTGCTAGTTTATTATATTATATTGTATTGTTCTATTTCTGAGCTTTCTATACTGTTCCATTGACCTATGTGTCTATTCTATTCCTGTAACTTGTTGTAAGTCTTGACTTTGGGCAGTATGAGTCCTCCAACATTCTTCTTCTTCCCAAGTATTGTGTTGGTAAAATCATTTGCCTTTCCAAAATACTTCAAAATGTTTGTAGATATATACAAAACAGGCTGCTGAGATTTTAATTGGGATTGTGATGAATCTATAAGTCAAATTGGGAAGAATTAATATCTTAACACTTAGGTTTTCCCAGTTCATGAACATGGAATATCTCTCCTTTTATCTTGATTTTCTTTTATTTTTTTCACCAGTGTTTTGTAGTTTCTGCATATGATTCTATACAGATTTTTTTTTAGATTTATAACTATTTCATTTTTATAAGTGCTAATTGTAAAACGTATTTTTTATTTCAAAGCCCAGTTGTTCATTGCTGATGTAGAGGGAAGCAATAGACTTTTTTTGACTAATCTTATTTTCGGCCAACTTGCTATAATTGCTTATTAGTTGTAAGACTTCTTTTGTCAATTATTCAGGATTTTTCTGCATAAACAAATTTGTCATCAGTGGACAAAGACTATCTTATTTCTTGCTTACCAATTTGTATAACTTTTATTTCCTCTTCTTGTCTTATTGCACTAATTAGATCTTCCAGTACAATTTTGAATAGGAGTGATGAGAGAGGGCATACTTGCCTTCTTCCCAAACTTATCAGAAAAGCACCCAGTTCCTCACAATTAAGTATGATATCAGTTGTATGCTTTTTGTAGATGTTCTTTATAAAATTGAGGAAGAGTCCCTCTATTCTTAGTATGCTGAAAGTTTTTAAAATCATGAATGATTAAAATTGTATCTCTATAAAGAGAGGGAGAGTGAGAAGGAATTTATGAATGTAAGATAATGTTTTTATTCTTATTCTTAATTGATCTAAAAGATAATCATTTATGGATATACAATTTTCTGACCCCTATCATTTTACTAAAGAAAATCTTTTAACATTTCTTGGAGGGAAGGTCTGCAGGTAATGAATTTCTGGTTATTGTTTGTATGAGGAAGTCTTTGTATAGCTTTTACTTTTTTTTTTTTTAAGATTTATTTATTTTCTCCCCTTCCCCCCCCCCCCAACCCAGTTGTCTTGTTCTCTGTGTCTATTTGCTGTGTCTTCTTTGTCTGCTTCTGTTGTTGTCAGCGGCAAGGGAATCTGTGTTTCTTTTTGTTGCGTCATCTTGTTGTGTCAGCTCTCCATGTGCGTGGCACCATTCCTGGGCAGGCTGCACTTTCTTTTGTGCTGGGCAGCTCTCCTTAGGGGGTGCACTCCTTGCACATGGGGTTCCCCTACAAGGGGGACACCCCTGCGTGGCAGGGCACTCCTTGCACTCATCAGCACTGTGTATGGGCCAGCTCCACACGGATCAAGGAGGCCCAGGGTTTGAACCGCGGACCTCCCATGTGGTAGATGACCGCCCTAACCACTGCACCAAGTCTGCTGCCCTATCCTTTACTTTTGAAGGATAATTTTCCTGGATATAGAATTCTAGGTTGATGAGTGTTTTCTTTCAACAGTTCAAATATTTCACTTCAAGATCTTTTTGTTTACATGGTTTCTCATGAGAGAAGGTAGCCATAATGCTTATCCTTGCTCTACTGCAGGTAAAATGTTTTTCCCCCCTCAGGTATCTTTCAAGATTTACTATTGTCTTTGATTTTCTGCCATTCAAATATAACATCCTTATGTATTGCTTTTGCCACTTATTCTGCTTGGGATTCTCTGTTTTCTGGATCAATGGTTTAGTCCCTTTTATCAATTTTGGAAAATTCTCAGTCATTATTACTTCAAATATTTCTTTCTTCTGCCTCATTTTCTCTTTCTTCTTCTTCTAGCATTCCAATTAGACATAGGCTACATAATTTGAAATTGTCACACAAATCTTGTATAGTATTATCTTTTTTTCTATTTTTGCCCTTGGATTTTTAGTTTAGGAAGTGTATATTGATCTATATTCCAGATCATTTACTCCTTCCTTGGTTAGGTTAAATCTACTGATGACTTCATCAAAGGCATTCTACATTTTTAAACAGTGCTCTAGTTTCCTTAAAAATTATTTCTTAGAATTCCCATTGCTTTGATTACATTATCAATCTATTCTTTCATTATGTCTACTTTTTCTATGAGAGTACTTAGCTCTAGTTGTCAGTCTGATAACTCCAACATATGTATCATATCTGAATTATGCTCTGATGATGTTTGTTTCAGATGTTTGTGCATTGTACATTTTTGTTGAAAGTTGGATATGTATTGGGTAATAGTAACTGAAGTAAATGGGCTTATAGTGTTAATTTGACTAGGAATTGGGTTGTCTTTAATATTTGCTGTAGGTTTATGTGCCAGAGTCATCAAATTTCTCTAGTGTTCTTTCTTGTCTCCCATCTTGACTTTGACCTTCCCTTAATGTTCCTCCTTATATGAAGCTTTTGTCTTGAAGCTATTTCAGCAGTAATCCACTATTATTATACTGGAGCCCTACTGGTATGGTGGTAAGGTATGGGGGAGGGGAACATTCTATAATCTTCCAATTAAATTTCTATCATTGACTGAGTCCGTGACCTTCACAAGTATTTCTTTTTTAAAAGTTTCCCCCTCTTTTCAGGAAGACTGGAGGAGACTCAACTGAAGGTAATGCTCTTCCCCAAAACTCTGGACAAGGCTCTTGTAAAGTCTTTCTCACTGTATAGTAAGCTTTTGTTTGGGGAAAGGTTTTAGGCTGATTTTACAAGGATTAATTTCTCCTGACAGAACCGTTAGGGAATCTTTTTCAGATCTATACTGTGAGAACCTGTTGGGTTTCCTGGAGGTACATCGCATGAAATGTCAGGGAGGGGATCCTAAGGTTGTGACCCCCAGGAGGTTTCCAATCCTACACTAGTCCATACTCAGCCTAAAGCAATTTGTCCAAATTACCATTTAACTGTTACTGCTAGTATATGACTCTGGTAGCTTTTATTCCAGGTAAAAATGATCTAGGCTCTGACTTTCTGGATTTGCCTCACTCTCCAGATTTCATGGTGAAAGTTTTGCCCAAAGACTTTAGTTCTCAAATGGGTCCAGGAAAAATAATTGACTTTCACTTGTCCAGGTTTGTCTTATTGTAAGGATGGCAGTTATGACTCCCAAGTTATTTTCATGTCAGAGCTAAAACTGGAAGTCTCCAGATAAAGTATTAATAGTAGCCCTTTTCATAAATTATCTTTTTTTCCTCTACAGATTTCTTTATTCTTTTCTCCTTCCTTTCTTCCTTCCTCCCTCCCTCCCTTTCTTCTCTTTCTTTCTTTTTCTTCCTTTCAAATTAATTTTTAAAGAAGTTTTATATTACAGAAAAGTTACATCAAAAATATAAGGGATTCCCATGTACCCCATCCCTTCCCCTCTAACATTTTCCCCTATTATTAATAAAAATAACTTACATTACTGTGGTACATTTGTTACAATTGATGGACAAATATTGAAGATTGCTGCTAACCATGGTCTATAGTTTACATTACAGTTTACACTTTGTACCAAAGAATTTTTTAGATTATGACAAATATCATGCAGAACAATTCAAATTAACAGTGCCCTATGTTCCACCTATTCTTCCCTGTCCCTCCCTTCAGAATCAGGCAACCACTATCTTTATATTAATATCAGTGTTACAAATGCTTCCATTACTACAATTATACTAAGTCTACTTTGGTCCATGGTTATATTCCCCCTTTTTGTTTATTCATTCCTCAGTCTTGAGGATTTGGGGATGGTGATACCCACTCTGCTTCAGATTGAGAGGGTGCTTAGAGCTTATGGAGCAGATGGAAGGAACTGTTTTGCTTGCAGTTGTAGACATTCAGTTTTCTGGGATGGCAATTGTCCATGAGCATCATTTTGATAGTTGTCCTGAATGAGTCTGATGAACTGGGGAGGAGGTGTCGGCTGCAACTCTTCTGAGACTCAGGGCTCAACCAGTATACATAAAGATCAAAGATTTAAGTCTCTGGACATATATTTAATGGATACAGTGTTGATTATAAGTTCAAATAAAATGGGTAGAAGACTCATGAGTAAGGAAATTATAAATGAGTCAGTGGTGGGCATGTATGGGTAAAGTTGAACCTGGGGTATGCTTTATTTATAATTCTGAGTCCAATATATAAAAATGATTCAATCCTCCATTAATTTAGGATTTTCAGTGTCTTCGAAAATATGTAATTTATCCCAGAGGTCTTCATATTTTTAATTTTTTATTCTTATTAATACATTATTGCTATTTTTCACATAATGGCAATCTTTTTAAAAAGAATTTGCTTTCTAACTGCTCATTTTTATCCAACAACTTTCAATTTTTTGGGGGGAGGGGGATTTTATTTTTTCAAGTTTTTTTACATATAGTATGAGTCCATTTGTATGAAACATAAATATAAATAAATTCACAGAGATGGAATCAGGTTAGTGGTTAAGTTGGGCTGGGGAAGGACAGAGGGATTGAGAGAGGACTGCCAAGCAGCATGGTATTTCTTTCACTGGAGCAATGAAAATCCTCAAAAATCAACTGCAGTGATGAATGTACAACTCCACAACCACACCAAAAGCCACTGATCATATACTCTGGGTGGAATGCACATGAACACATCCCAAGAAAACTGCCTTTAAGGGGGTGGGGAATGGAGGAGTACTGGAACACAGTGTGTGATATTACTGAAGTTAAGTTGTTATCAACACAAACAAGATTTTTACAAACTTAGGATAATAAGCTCATTTTTTAATATATCATGTTTTCTTTATTTTTAAAGAAGTTTTAGATTACATGAAAGTTACATAAAAAATATAGGGGATTCCATATTCCCCACAGCCTCCCTTTCTCACATTTTCCCCTATTAATAACATCTTTCATTAGTGTGGTATATTTGATAAAATTGATGAAAAATATTGAAGCACTGATACAAACCAAGGTCTATAGGATTTTTTGTTCATTTGATTTCTGTTTTTAAAGATTTATTTTTATTTATTTTCTCTCTCCCCCTCCCCCAGTTGTCTGCTCTCTGTGTCCATTCGCTGTGTGTTCTTCTGTGTCTTCTTATACCCTCAGTAGCACCAGGAAAATGCATCTCTTTTTTGTTGCGTCATCTTGCTGTGTTAGCTCTCTGTGTGTGTAGCACCACTCCTGGGTGGGCTGTGCTTTCTTCACGAGGGGCAGCTCTCCTTGCAGGGCACACTCCTTGTGTGTGGGGCAGCCCTACGTGGGGGCGCCCCTGTGTGGCAATGCACTCCTTGCATGCGGCAGCACTGCACATGGGCCAGCTCACCACACTGGTCAGGAGGCCCTGAGTCTTGAACCCTGGCCCTCTCATATAACAGGTGAATGCTCTACCATTTGAGTCACGTCTTCTTCCCTCCAAGGTCTATATTTACAGTATAGTTTATACTTTCCACCATAGAATTTTAAGGTTTTTACAAAATGTATAATGGACTGTACCCATCATTTAATATCATGAAGAGCAATTCCAATGTCCACAAAAATGCCCCACAGTAACTTGATCTTGCCAGTTTTAATAATTCAAGTGTATTTTTGATATTTTACATACAATTACATAGTCTGTTACCATGGCAATTTTGTTTCTACCTTTCAAATCTTTACTTTTATTATTTTTTCCTTGGCTTACTGCACTAACTAGGTCCTCCAGATTTATGTTAACTAGAAATGAAAATAGCAGGCATTCTTATTTCATTTCT
Source organism: Dasypus novemcinctus (assembly GCF_030445035.2). Lineage (NCBI taxonomy): Eukaryota > Metazoa > Chordata > Mammalia > Cingulata > Dasypodidae > Dasypus > Dasypus novemcinctus. The sequence continues at coordinate 22,062,432 of NC_080675.1, forward strand.
AATCCTAACAGACTACATGTCACCATTGAGTTTGATGTTTTATATGGATTTTCTAAACACACTATATATCAATTAAGCAAGTTTGCTTCTCTTTCTGGGTTGCAAATAATCTTTATCATAAGTGGATGCTGAATTTTATTTCATTATCTGATTTTTATACCTCTATTTAGATTATCAGCTGAACTTTTATTATTTTTATTCTACTATTACAGCAAATCTCATTGATTTGCTAATGTTAAACCAATCTTACATTCCTGGTATTAATTTTGTTTTGATAGATAATCCTTCTTCAATTTGTGGGATTTGGTTTCCTAATTAATTTTCAGAATTTTGATATCTATATTCACAATATTTTTGTTCCTAATTTTTTGCAAAATTTAATTGGGATGAAAATGATGCAGATTCTGCCTTAGTTGAGAGGGGTGTATTATATGTGAATTAGACCAATTCACTTTAATAATGTTTCTTAAATCTTCTGTAACCTTATTAATTTTTTTGCCTGGTTGATCTATCAATTTCTAAATATATATATGAAATTTCCATTTTTCCATGTAATTGTATTAATTTTTCCTTTTTATATTTTAGTCAGGATATTAAGTGCGTACAAATTTTTTAATTCTTATATATTCTTAGCAAAGTAATAATTTTTTCAAGAATGGTGTGCTTTATTTCTAGTAAAGTTTTTTTTTCCCTGAAACTATTTTACCCAGTTTTAGTACAGTTACACTAACTTTCTTTTAGCTAGTATCTTTATGCTAAATCTTTTTCATTCTTTAACTTTCATCTTTTCTATATTCTTAACTTTTAATTGTGCTTCCTGTGAAAGCATTTACTTATTTTCTATCCAATTTAACAATCTATTACTTAGCATTCTAAAATTTTCCCCTTAAATATCTCTCAATTATATCCCCTTAATTTTATCCCTGCAATCAGTTTCAAGTCAAACACACATCCAAATTTCACTGAACTACTGAAAAGTCCTCTGACATATTCCCGCTGATTACAATCTTCCCTTCCTTTAATTCCTTCTCTGCACTGTCATTAAATTCAATTATAAATTTTTAAAAATATTTATTTATTTACTTATTTCTCTCCCCTTCCCCCTCCCACCCTGGTTGTCTGTTCTCTGTGTCTTTTGTTGTGTCTCCTTTGTCTGCTTCTGTTGTTGTCAGCAGCATGGGAATCTGTGTTTCTTTTTGTTGCGTCATCTTGTTGTGTCAGTTCTCCGTGTGTGAGGCACCATTCCTGGGCAGGTTGCACTTTCTCTCGCGCTGGGCAGCTCTCCTTATGGGATGCACTCCTTGTGCGTGGGGCTCCCCTACGCAGGGACACCCCTTCCTGGCACAGCACTCCTTGCGCGCATCAGCGTTGTGCAAGGGCCAGCTGCACATGGGTCAAGGAGGCCTGGGGTTTGAACCGTGGACCTCCCATGTGGTGGACAGGCGTCCTAACCACTGGGCCAAGTCTACCGCCCCTATAAAATCTAATCTTATTATGTCACGCAATTGTTTAAAAATCTTTAGGTCTGTCTCTTTCTCCCAAGATAAAGTCCACATTCCTTAGAAAAGGGCTATGCTTTTCATAACCTATCCATACCAGCCTTACTCACTCACTCCTCAGTTCCCGGCTCTGTCAGGAGTTACCTCTGCCTGAATTCCTACCTTTCAGCTTAGCGAATTCATGCTCATCTATAAATACATAAGTGGAGCCCCTCTTTGAAACTTTCTTCAACTGCCCTGCCCCTGCAAAAACTAAGCTATTATCTTCTCTTTGAGTTTCCTTTATGGGCATAATTTTATCATGGTATATATTATATAATCTCATCCTGAATCTTAGTGTGAATTCAAAGATGGCAGAGGGAATGATCTCTGATCCTTTTTTGCATCACCAACTCCTAAACAAGATGCTTGATGTTTGGTAGGCATTTCATAGTCATTTGGAAGGCACTTTGTTTAATGAATGAATGTAAAAGGATTAAGTGAGTAAATGAATAAATAATTCCAAAAACTTCTAATTTTTAAGCTAAGCTGATCTTCATCATTAACGTTTTTGAGGGCCTAAGATAACTATTTGAAGAGCACAGTTGAAACAAAAATCATACTTGGAACATGTAATATTAAACTATTTATATTTTAAAAATACTAGTCAAATTGATTAATTAGCCTGTCATTTAGCAGAACAATAAGAAATAGTATCACAGAAAAGGTATGTTTTTTTTGGTGGGAGAGATATATCTGGAATAATATGAGAACACTAAAAACATCTTCAAGTTGAGGGAGTAGGGTTCAGTGTCAAATAAAAGTGAAATAAAGGGGCATATCAAAAACATTTATATGAGGTCAGTTGTAGCAAGACAAAATAATCACCACCACCATCACCACCTGAACAACAACAATAGTAATAGCAACAATAGTAATATTATGCCTAAATGCTTAAAGAATCAAAATATTACATAAAAATTAATTTAAACATTTTAAAGTATATAAATAATTCTCCATATCATGGACATCTTCTAATTATTTCTGTATTGGAGACTTGGTCATCTTTAATGGAAAAGCATGATTTTGTTTTCCTAGATATAGCATTCTTCTTATGTTGTTGTCAAGTTTTTTTTTCCCCATGGATCTTATAAAGTGCCTTCACCTCCAGGTCATTAATTTTCCGTGTCTTGTAGTATGCACTTGGCCGACTACAGTGTTAGAAGTGAGCTGCTCATTTGGTTAAGACAGCTTAGTTTCAAAGAAACCATAAACTCTTTTTTTCTAATGTAAATGCTACAGCTAAATATCACACATAATATATTATAATCATACATCCAGCCACAGAGCAATTCATTCCTCAGACTGACATGAGGAGCAGATTGTGGAAATGAACAGAGTTACCCAAATAGTAAGACAAACACTAAAATTCAGCATAGTCTTTCAGAAAATAAAATATTTTAGGCTTGTCATCAACAAAGAGTACCTTTGGAAATTGCTTCTCAATTGTAAGGGAGGCAGAGGAGGGGATGTTTTTACTCTCTAAAGCATTATTCTTTTCCAGGCAATTCCATTTCCAACCAAGCACTGCATATAGCTGACATCAGCTCCAGCAGCTGCATTATGCATCATTATCATTTATTACTATTGTCTTGATACTACATATTAAGTATTTTATGAGAGTTTCAGTGTATCTAAATAGTAGTGTTTAAAAGAGAGTGTCATTGTTATACCTATGTTACAGATGAGGGAATTGGGGCTGATGGGTCAAGTGACTTGGAAATACCCACACTTTCCAAGTGGTTGGAGACAGGATTTAAAAAACCTTTGCTTTTTAAAATATTCTAGCCACTCCCATCCCATGCAAAAACTTATTTACAGATGGCTGCATTGCTTATTTTTTTAAATGTTTCTTATTTATTTTTAAAGGGTACATAGATCACACAAAATGTTACATTTAAAAAATATAGGTGGAGAATCCTGCCCAAGTGAGCAGGATTTGGGAACCCACAAAGCAGGAGGTTTCTAAACATTGATCTGGAGAGAGTGCTACAAAAGGAGTACTTGCTCAAGGTAAAACCACAGGTTTCTGGCACTTGAGCCGGAAGCTGTGGGAAGGCTAAACTCTTCCCTATGGCTGCTAGCCCCTTGTTAGCCAAACCTGTGATCCCTGAACCCACGTTCCCCAAACCCGCATTCCCCAAGCCAGCATTCCCCAAGCTCACATTCCCTGAATCCAGTGCATTCTGAACCCCAGCATTCCCCTAGCCTGCCAGTCTCAGAAAAACTCCAAGAGCGGGAGGGTTCTGGTGAGGGGTACAGAGGGTCCCGAAGAGTACAGGTTCAATTGTCCAGTCCCCCTTTTCTTGAGCTTGGAGGAGCATGCCAGCTGGCTTGGGGATAGACTAGGTAGAGAAGAGAAGTGAATCTGCTGAGAGACCCTGATTTACATAAAGGCCAGGATAGGGAAAATTGGTCTGGGAGAAGGTGGAGTCAAGCAATTAACTAGTCCTGTGCAACACACCTTAGGGAGAGGGACAGTAGGATGTGCTTTGTAGGCTTTGCATAGGTATAGGTGATAGCTCTCAAAGAAACTAATAGTCATTATTTTCTGTGGTGAGTTGGTTCACCAGGGTTCCATTTGAATCTCAGAGAGGAGTTCTCACATGGCCTTTCTGCTGCCTTGGGAGAGAGGGAAGTAAGGAAAGGAGAAAGGGAGAAGGACAGGCTCCTAAGCAGTTTATTCAGTTGCAAAGATGACTCCTTTCTTAAGGTCTTGTCTGTTAGTTTTCTTGTCTTTCCTTCCTCTTTTTCCCCCACTGCTCCCCTTTCTTTCTCTTTTTTTTTTTTTTTTTTTTTTTGTCTTTTTTCCTATTAGGTGGTGCAGGCAGTGTTTCTTGTTTACCATGCTTCCTCGTCCTTGATTTCCTCTTTTCTTTGTGTACTGATTTTGGCTACCAATGTTATCCCCTTTCCTTTACATCTTTCATGTTCCATCTTCTGTTGTTGCTCTTACATTCCACCTCTCCTTGTTTAGCTCGCAATTTTTCTGACATTTTATTTCTAACACCTCTATTCTGTTTTCTATCTTTTATTCACTCTTTATGTTATTGTCCTTTCTTTTTTCTTTCCCTCTCTCCTGACCACACTGGTCTTTTAATTCATACTATTATCTTCTCCATATTCAGTATACCATCTCATTGTAGGTATTCCACTTTTTTTATTGTTATAACTCTACATATCTTACACCAGTTTAATATTCATTCACCTAGGTTTCACATGGTTCTTCTGCTAACATCTACTATCAATACTAGTATTATATTTTTTCTTTTCTTGCCTCTTTTGCTTTCCCTGGCCCTAATATTTTCCTTCAAGGGGACTTGGACAAAAACGAAGAAACAGAATAAGAAGAACAAAGTGTCAAAGAGAAGACATAACACACACACAAACACAAAACACCTAAATAAAAACCGAGACCAAAACTAGATGGAGAAGCTAATCAACTGAACAAACCCATCAAGATAAAATGATGACCAGACAGCAACAAAAAATTACAAACCATACCAATAATCAGGAAGACATGGCCCAATCTGATGAACAAACTAAAAAAAACAAAGACGAGCAGAACATCAAACAACAAATCAAAGTTTTCCAAACAAATATCATGGACCAATCTAACGAAGTGAAGGAAGAGATTAAGGATATTAAGAAAATACTTAGAGAGCATAAACAAGAAATTGTAAACATACACAAAAAGATAACAGATATGATGGTGATGAATGACACAATCCAAAAAATCAAAAATACACTCTCAGCAAAAACAGCAGATTTGAAAAGGCAGAAGAATTAGGGATGTAGAAGACAGTACATCTGAAATCAAGCAGAGTGGAACTGATTGATAAAAAGATAGAAAAGATTCAGCAGAGATCTAGGGACCTGAATGACAATGCAAAACACAAAAACATCTGCATCATAGGCATCCCAGAAGGAGAAGAGAAGGGAAAGGGGACAGAAAGGGTATTGGAGGAAATAATGGCTGAAAACTTCCCAAACCTATTGAGGGAGATGAATGTACATGCCCAGGAAGTACAACAAATCCCAAACAGCGTAAATCCCAACAGGCCTACATCAAGACATATACTTGTCAAATTATCCAATGCTCAAGACAAAGAAAAAATACTGACGGGCAAGAGATAAGAGAACAATCATATATAAGGGAAGCTCAATAAGGTTAAGTGCTGATTTCTCATCTGAAACCATGGAGGCAAGAAGGCAGGGGTATGATACTAAAAGATACTAAAAGAAAAAAATATCCAGCCAATAATACTTTACCCAGCAAAGCTGGCATTGAAAAGTGATGGAGAGTAATATTCACAGATAAAAAAACTAAGAGAGTATGCCAACAAGAAACCTGCCCTTCAAGAAATACTAAAGGGAGTTCTGCAGGAAGAAAGAAAAAACAGGAGAAAGAGAGTTGGAGGAGAGTGTAAGAACAACTAAAAAGATAAAAAGAGAAAAAAAAACAACATATGACATACAAATAATCCAAAAAAAATATGGCTAATTTAAGTAATTCCTTGACAGTGATAACACTGAATGTCAGTGGATTAAACTCACTTGTCAAGAGACATGGATAGGAAGAATGAATAAGGAAATAAGACCCATCTATATGCTGTCTACAAGAAACCCATCTTAGACCCAGGGAATCAAGGAAGTTGAAAGTGAATGGCTGGAAAACAATCTTACAAGCAAACAATTACCAAAAAAGGGCAGGAGTACCTATATTAATATCAGACAAAATAGATTTTAAATGCAAAACTATTGTGAAAAACAAAGATGAACACTACATATGAGTAAAAGGGGTAATCTTTCAAGAAGAAAGAACAATCATAAACATTTATGCTCCTAACCAGTGTGACTCCAAATATGTTAGGCAAACACTTAAAAAACTAAGTGAAGGAATAAATGCCTCTACAATTATAGTGGGGGTCCCTAATACACCACTGTCACCATTGGACAGAACATCACAACAGAGAATCAATAAAGTATCAAAGACTCTGAACAATGTTAGAGGAGCTGGACCTAATAGACATATACAGAAAATTACACTTAAATACAGCAGGATATACATTCTTCTCAAGTACACATGGCTCATTCTCCAAGATAGACCACATGCTAGGCCATAGAGAAAGTCCCAATGAATTCAGAAAGATTGAAATCATACAAAATAATTTCTCTGACCACAGTGGAATGAAGCTGGAAATCTGCAAAAGCCAGAGACCCAGATTAAGCACCAAGATATGGAAGTTGAGCAACACACTCTTAGACAAACAGTGGGTCAAGGAGGAAATCTCAAAATAAATCAGTAACTACCTTGAAACTAATGAAAATGACAACACAACATATCAAAACTAATGGGATGCACTAAAAGCTGTATTAAGAGGGAAATTCACAGCCATAAATTCATACATCAAAAAAGAAGAAAGAGCTAAAATTGAAGACCTAACTGGACACTTGGAAGAATTAGTAAAAAAACAACAAACTAACCCCAAAGGAAGAAGAAATAAATAAATAACAAAGAGTAGAACTAAATAAAATAGAAAATAAGAAAGCACTTCAAAAAAAAAACTAAACAAAGAGCTCATTCTTTGAGATCAATAAAATTGACAAACCCTGAGCTAGACTAAAAAAGAAAAAGAGAGAGAAGATGCAAATACACAAAATAAGAAATGAGAAAGGGGGCATCACCACTGACCCCACAGAAATAGCAACTACCATAAGAGGATTCTTTGAAAAACTATGTTCCAAAAAGAAGGACAATTTAAAGGAAATGCAAAAACTCCTAGAAACACATAAGCAGTCTCAATGACAAAAGAAGAAATTGATGATCTCAACAAACCAATCACAAGTAAAGAGAGAGAATCAGGCATTAAAACCTCCCAATAAAAAAGAGCCCTGGGTCAGGTGGCTTCACAGGTGAATTTCTACTGACCATTCCAGAAAGAACTAATACCAATCTTGCTTCAACTCTTTCAAAAAATTGGAATGGCAGGAACATTGGCTAACTCATTCTACAATGCCAACATTACCCTAATATCAAAGCTAAACAAAGACACCACAAGAAAGGAAAATTACAGACCAATCTCTCTAATGAACCTAGATGCTAAAATCCTTAACAAAATACTTGTTAATCATATTCAACAACAAATTAAATAAATATACTCCAAGACCAAGTGGGTTTCATCCCTGGTATACAAGAATGGTTCAACATAAGAAAATCAATCAATGTAATACACCAAATAAACAGGTCAAAGGAAAAAAACTCACATGATCATATCTATAGGCACAGAAAAAGAATTTGACAAAATACAGTACCCTTTCTTCATAAAAACATTGCAAAAGATAGGAATAGAAGGAAAGTTTCTGAACATAAAGGTATATATGAAAAACTCACAGCTAACATCATTCACAATGGTGAAATCCTAAAAACCTTTCCTTCTAAGATCAGAAACAAGACAAGGATGCCCCACTATCACTTCTCCTATCTGACATTGTATTAGAAGTACTTGCTCAAGCACTGAAGAAAGAACCAGATATAAAAGACATCCAAATTGGAAAGGAAGAAGTAATAATTTCATACTTGCAGATGACATGATCCTATACATAGAAAACCCTGATAAATCTACAACAAAGCTTCTAGAACTTATTAATGAGTTCAGTAAAGTTGCAGATTATAAGATAAATACACAAAAATCAGTAGCATTTTTGTACACCAGAAATGAGCAATCTGAGGAGGAAATCAAGAAACAAATACCATTTACAATAGTAAATTAAAAAATCAAATATCTAGGAATAAATTTAAAGATGTAAAAGACTTATACACAGGAAACCACACAACACTATTAGAGGAAATAAAAGAAAACTTAAATAAGTGGAAGAATATTCCCTGTTCACAGATAGGAAGACTAAATATCATTAAGATATCTATCCTACCCAAACTGATCTACAGACTTAATGCAATCCCCAAAAAAATCAACACAGCATTTTTTAATGAACTAGAAAAACTAACTATGAAATTTATTTGGAAAGGAAAGGGGCCCTGAATAGCCAAAGACATATTGAAAAAGAAAACTGAAATTGGAGGAATCACATTACCTGACTTTAAAACATACTACAAAGCTACAGTTGCCAAAACAGCATGGTATCAGCACAAGGACTGACATATTGACCAATGGAACCAAACTGAGAGTTCTGATACAGATCCTTACATATACAGTGATCTGATATTTGACATGGTCACCAAGCCCACTCATCTTGGAGAAAATGGCGTCTTCAACAAATGGTGCTTGGAGAACTGGATATCCATATGCAAAAGAATGAAAGAAGATTACCATCTCACACTTTATACAAAAATCAAATCAAGATAGATTAAAGACCTAAATATAAGAGTGAAAACCATAAAAACCTTGGAAAAAATGTAGGGAAGCATCTACAGGCCTTTGTAACAGGAAATGGCTTCATGAACTTCACACCCAAAGCATGAGCAGCAAAAGAACAAATAAATAAATGGGACCTTCTCAAAATTAAAGCCTTTTGCACTTCAAAGGAGTTTGTCAAGAAAGTGAAAAAACAGCCTACCCAATTGGAGAAAATATTTATTAACCATATATGTGATAGGAAACTAATACCCTGCATATATAAAGAAATCCTCTATCTTGAAAATAAGAAGACAAACCACTTAACAAATGGGCAAGAGATTTGAACAATTCCTTCTCCAAAGAGGAAATAGAAATGGCTAAAAAGCACATGAAAAGATGCTCAACATCACTAGCTATTAGGGAAATACAAATCAAAACTACAGTAAGATACCATCTTACTCCCATTAGACAGGCAACTATTAAAAAAACAGAAGACTATGATAGTTGGAGAGGATGTGGAGGAATGGGAACCCTCATCTATGGCTTGTAAGTATGTAGAAGGATCCAGCTATTCTGAGAACAGTTTGGAGGTTCTTCAAAAAACTAGCTATAGATTTGCCATCTGACTCAGCAATTTCATTGCTGGGTATATACTCAGAAGAACTGAAAACAAGGACACAAACCAATACATGCACACCAATGTTTATAGCAGCATTATTCACTTTTGGAATCAACCCAAATGCCCATCAACAGATGGATGGATAACACAAAATGTGGTATATACATACAATGGAATACTACTCAGCTCTAAGAAGGAATACAGTAGTAACACATGGGATAACATGGATGAATCTTAAAGACCTTATATTGAGTGAAGCAAACCAGGCATTGAAGGACAAATACTGCATGACCTCTCTAATATGAAATAACAAATCAAGCTCTCTCAGATAGCTACAGACTGGATGACAGGCTTACAGGAAATTGAGGAGTGAGGGAGGAAGGTTGTAAGCTGACACCTACATGAGCGAAATCTATGACAAAGTGGAAGTAAGTAGTTGTGCAGGGAAGGGATAAGATGGGGGCATAGGGATACTGTTGGGTGGGAGTTTGCAGGTTTGAGGGGGATAGGGTTGGAAGGATGGTTCAGATGGCCCAAGGAATTGGGGGGAGGGCTGGAGGGAGCAGATAAACATGGGAGACTGTCAAGTATATGGTTGAAATTAATGTTGAGAAAACTCTTTAGAAAATATAATAAGGAAGGGTTACTTGTTTAAGATGCTTAAGGGGGGGATATCTGGTACAGGGGCAAACTTATAGGGAGTGTGTGAGTGCTCTTCTTGTCATAGTGTGTTATATCATTGGCTGGAGACCCACACAATGAGTGGGAAGGTGTACCCCCATCCTGGGGAGTCCTGATATTCTCAAACAGAAGGAAGGATGTCTCTCAAGAGCATTGGGGGCTCCCAATGGATGAGGACATTCAAGTGTGTCAAGCCCTCAGCATTGTGGCAAGTATCTACGAATCTGGTCCTTCAAGCAGAGAAGCTTGGTTGTCACTGTGGGCCCTGAGGGGAGGGGGAAAGAGGAATAGGACAGATGGAAGCAGGGGCAACTGGGGGGCAAGGGAAAGGTTCCACAAGATCATGCAATGAAGGATATGGAACATGTTAAATTTTACCAAAAATTTATGAAAGTGTATAGTCTAAAATGTACACTATAATGTAAACCAAAATGTTACTAAAAATTTAGAAAAGTGTATAGTATAAAATATAAACCATAATGTAAACCAAAATAGAACCATGGTTGGTAGCTATATTTCAATATTCGTACATCAGCTGTAGCAAATATAACATGAACATGTGAAAAGATCATTGCTGGGGGAGGGGGACAGGGGGAAGGGTTTGATGTTGGATATATGGGAGTCCCCTATATTGTATAAGTGACTTTACTGTAATCTAAAAGTTTTTTGAAGAAAAAATTAAAAATTAAAAAAAAAGGATGTAGACACTGAGGAAGGAATGAAAGAGATTGCCATGCCACTGTACATACAGGGCGATGCCGATTACTGTGATGAAAGGCAAAACATCAAAAACAAAGTCTTATGATATTTTTCATTTTTTAATACCCCAATTTATTTTTTACTTTTAGCATTTCTAAATTAGTATTATTCTATTTCTAATCTTTAAACATATCATTACTATTTCATTTTCCTACTAATTGAATTTGGCAATATATTAGGCTTCATTTTTGAAGAAGTTTGGATCATAGAGGGGTTCAAATATGGCAGGGGAGGAACACTGGTGTGGAGTGTTATTGATGGACATATGGTTGGGAGGGGGTTCTCCAGGGCATATAAATAGGGTATATAAAAATGTTTAGATATTCATTGAGTATTTTCATAGTAGGCGGAGTCAAAAATGACAATTGAGGGAGTGCTGAGTTCCCAGTCAGGGGAACTCAATGGAATAGCAATCCCCAATGGAATAGCAATAACCTCTCCAGTGCAAGGGCAAAGACCAGTGAAGAAGGATGGGCCAATGATGAGCCCTTAATACTGATGACTATGCTTACAAGCCTGCGTGCCTGAAATTTCAACTAGGTTTAGAGCTGCAAGGTGCCTAGGAGTTAACTCCTGAGAGCCTCCATGTTGCTCAAATGTGGCCACTCTCTAAGCCAAACTCAGCATGTAAATGCATTACCTTCCCCACCCCAGAGCATGGGACATGACTCCTAGGGATGAGCCTCCCTGGTGCTGAAGGATTACTACCAATCAACAACTGGTGATGCGATTAGAAAAAATGCTTGAATAAAAGGAGGAAATGATAAAGACTAATGAGTTTATAAGGCTAAGAGTCTTCAAAATGAGTCAAGAGGCCATAAGAGGGTTTGCACTTAGGCATGTTTAGGCAAGATCACAGAGGCAGCCAAAGTAGATACAAACCCCAGGTACTGGTGCTCCTGAGGGCTATGGAGACACACAGGTTCTATGGTCAAGCAGATGGCTCTGGAGTTCAGTGCCTTGTCAGTGGGACCTACTTTGGAATTTGTGTTCCTGAGTCTTATGAAGTTGGACTCAGATATGAACTTTTTACACAAGCCTCTTCTGTCACTTTTACTGAACCTGTGGTTGGCTCTGGGGTTGGTGTATACTCAGGAGACTATAATCTCTGGACTGGCCATGTGCCAGCTAGGCCTTGAGCCTAGCTCCAACACATATCCTCTGGTTTGTTGGACTTACCCACGTCAGCTAACAGGGAGATGAAGATGGTCAACCACCACACCAGGGAATGGAGAGTGCCTACAACTGCAAACAGGAGAATCACATCCATCAGCCATGTGGGATCTAAGCCTCATTTCGATTCAGAGGTGGAGTGGACATCACCATCACAGGATCCTCAGGATGGAGGAATAAAATATGGATTAGAGTGAACTTACTGGTATTTTACTATAGAACTGTTGTGCCTCCTTCAATGGAAGAAATTGCTTCACTGATGTAGAAACAGTGGCCACGGTAGCTGCTGAGGTCAGGGAGAGGGAAGAAGAGGTGTGATATATATGGGGACATTTTCAGGACTTGGTGTTGTCCTGAATGACAATGCAGGGACAGATGCAGAACATTATATATCCTGCTATAACCCATTGAATGGATGGGGGAGAGCATAAACTACAATGTAAACTAATCCATGTGGTACAGCAATGCTCCAAAATATATTCACCAAATGCAATAAATGTGCCACAATGATGAAAGAGGTTGATGATGTGGGGTGAGTGGGTGGTTGAATGTGTGGGGTATATAGGAACTTCTTATATTTTTTAATGTAACATTTTTTGTGTGATTTATGTATCTTTATAAAAAAAGACAAAAATATTTAAATAAAATTAAAATATATATATAGGGGATTCCTATATGCCAGTATGAAAAAGATCATTATTGAACCTACGATTGGTGCTGGGGTTGGTGGGTGTATGTCCAAGAGACTTGAATCTCTGGGCTGTCCATGTACCAGCTGGGCCTTGAGCCTCAGTAGAGTTGCAACAACTACTCTCCAGTTCATTGGACTCACACAAGAGAGCTAACCAGGAGGTTAGGATGGACAACCACTACATAACCTACCCTATGAACTGAGAGAGTATAAACTGCAATGTAAACTACATATACATGCTGTGTAGCAGTGCTCCAAAATGTGTTCATCAATTGCACTGAATGTACCACGCTAATGAAAGAAGTTGTTGATGTGGGAAAAGTGGGGAGTGTGAGGAGTGTAGAGAAGTCACATCTAAGTCCAACTCTGTCCTACTTGGGAACACAAACTCCAAAATAGGGCCCACTAGCAAGGCACCAAACTCCAGAGCCATCTCCATGACCATAGGATCTGGGTGCCTCTGTAGCCTCCAGCTGATTATGAATTCCACTAAAAGTTCATAGTTTTTGCTTTCCTACAGTTATATATGCACAGAGTCAAAGTGGCAGGTAATTAGAATATCAGAAAAGAAGGGACCATGATTAATTACATTAGATCCATTATGGAAAAAAAAAAAAAAACATTAAAATTTTGATGTAGAAAATGGAAGCCAGAGTACTGGAAAAAAGAAAGGTGGGAGGAAAATGTGAGATCAGGTCAGGGAGCATTAAAGTTTTTGCTCTTTTGCCAAAGGCTCCATTATAACATTCTGGCTGTTAGCAGTGGCTGGATCACATTAAAGGCATACCAAGAAGCAGACAGGTATATACACTCTGGAAGCTATGCAGAAAAGTATCAGTATTAAAAGATGTTTTGTACAAGAAGTGTACACTTTGGACAAACAGGCTCGGGATCTCTCTTCTGCAGTTACTTTATATTTTGTCCTTGGGCAAGTAACTTAACCTCTCTTTGCATTAGTTAATTCATCTGTAAAATAGGGATGATAACAGTACTCAGCACATTGAGTTGAGTATTGAATGAGATAGTACAGGTAAAGCACCCAGAAGAGTATCTGATGCATAGTTAATGATAAATAAATGTTATTTATTCATTTTATGGGCATTTTAATGATCTGTGGTGTTCTGTAAATATTGCTTCACTAGGGGGGCTAGAACTTAAATTTCTCTTGCCAGTAATATAATTTACTTGATACCAAGAATTTCCCTTCTACTAATAACATCTAATAATGTCAGGTACAACATAAAAAAGCATCTTTATAATTGGATGATGAGTTATCAAAAAATGAGAAATCCTTGCATGCTAAAGGATACATGAAAGCTGAAGTCCAGAAAGATACTCATAGTATTGAAGAGGATTTTATCCACAGTCATTTGTTAAACCTGGATGAGCTCTGGCTTTACATTCAAAACTACATACTACTGAAAGTGTGAAGGAGAAATAAACCACCTTTGCCATTCTCTTTTTCCATTCCCAGATACTTATCTGAATTACAAATTAGATGGAAAAAACAATATCTACTTGGAGGGCAGTAAAAATTTCATGAATTTTTAGCCTAAATGTAGAAAATTTTTAGCCTAAATGTAGAAAAGGTGAAGAATTTTGTTTAAAAATATACAACATTGATAGTAACCCCAGAAATTGTAAGCAGCATATTCAGACTATCTCTATAGGAACTCACTTTCACCCTAGACCTCAAATAATCCTCACAGTAAAAGTTTCAAGGAGCATTGAGTTCACAGACCATAAAAAAATAAAAATGAATAAGGCAACAAGTTATTATATGCAAGGACCAGCAGAAGCAGTTACAGAATCAGAGGTACAAAGTCAGATACTGAGATTATTAATACATATAATGTAAAATAATATAATATTTGTAAACAAGCACACATTAAGTATGTATATGTACATGTGATTATATTTATATTTTATTATATATTTAAAGAAATAAAAGAAGGAATTTAATGAGTATAAAATAGTAACAGATGATTAAAAAATGAAAAGTAGTTTTGAAAGGACCAAGTAAAGATTTTCAAAATTAAAAATCCAATAACTGATAATAAAAAACATGAATAATTTTACAATAGATTAGAATAAGAGAAGAAAAACTTAATAAACTAGGAAATGATTTTTAATAAATTTTCTAATAAATTATAAAAGAGACATAATTTGAAAATATGAAAGAAAAGTTGGGAGACATAAAGAATAAATTAGCATCTGACATGTGAGTAAATAAGAGCTCCAAAAAGAGAGGAAAGCTTGATTGGGGAAGTGGCAATCTTCCATAATGGCTTAACTCATTCCTGAATTGGTGAAAGAAAAACAATACTGATTCAAGTAACTCAGTATTGTCTAACCTGGTCGGGATGGGGGTAAGGAATAACGAGAAGTAGAAAAAAAAAAAAGAAGAAGAAAGAGAATAGGAAAGATAAGAAAAGGAAGGGAATAGAGAAGAAAAGAAAAAGTAAAGAAAACATTACACTGAAATACATTACAGTTAAAAAGATGAATAAACAAAGAGGATATCTTCAAATCAGGCAGAAAAACAAGTCAAATTACCTCAATGGAACTATTACAAGACTAAAATTAAGTTCTCATCTCAAAATAGGAATCCAAAATGAGGCTAGATATCTACAATGTTTTCAGGAAAGTAGCCATCACATTAAGACTGTACAGACAAATACAATTTCTATCAAGAATAAGGTCAAATAAGTGTATTTTTAGAAAAGTAAAAACTGAGAGAAGTCACTAATAACAGACTCTCATTACACAAGAAAAGTGACCCCAAATAAAACTGAGATGCAAGAAGAAACCTTGTACAAATAAAATCTAAACTGGTAACGATTAATATATTAATGTCCGTAAGAATAAAAAATAACAATTGTGAGAATTTCTTTTTATGCTTATGAAAGAATAAGTTGATATAGAATAAGGCTCCCATTTTAAAAGGATGTATCTCAAAGAGGCCAAAAAAAAAAAAAATTGATGAAATAATGGCTTAAAATTCCGAAATCTGATGAAAGATATGAAATAAACAAATCCAAAAAGCTAAACAAATCCCAATCAGGCAAAAGGAAATGAGAAGTGATGCAAAATGGCTTATTATAAAACATCTAAACAAAAAGGAAGCCACTAATGGAGGACAGGAGGGACAATAGTTATCAGACTTAGAACAGCTGGCAAAATGGCAGAAGAAAGTCTTGCCTTAACAGTACTCACTTAAAATGTAAAATAAACTCTCCAGTCAAAAGGCAGAGGTTGGCATAATGAACGAAGAAGCATGACCCAACCACATGCTGTTTATAAGAAACACAACTTAGATCCAAAGACACAAACAGGTTGAAAGGCAAAGGATGGAAAATATATTCCATACAAATAGTAATCAAAAGAGAGCATTAAAGTCTAAACCAACACCAGACAAAATAGACATTAAATAAAAAATGGTTGGGAGCAGATGTGAATCAAGTGGTTGAGGACCTGCCTCTGACACGGAAGGTCCTGGGTTCAGTTCATAGTGCCCTCTGAAAAAACAAAAACAAAAAGCAAAACAAATGAATAAAACAACTCAGGGAAGCCAATGTGACTCAGTGGTTAAGCACCAGCTTCCCACATACAAGGAACTGGGTTCATTCCCTGGATCGCCGGTACCTCAAAAAAAAAAAAAAAAGTTACAATAGGAAAACTATCATTATTTTTTAATAAAAAGGGTCAATTCAATAACGACATATAAAAATTACAAACATATATGCATCTAGCAACAGGGGTCCAAAATCTATGAAATGAACACTGAGAGAACAGAAGACAGAAAAAGGTAGATCTAAAAAGTAGATAAAGATTTCAAGGGAAGCAGACTTGCCCCAATGTACAGGGCATCCGCCTACCACATGGGAGGTCCACGATTCAAACCCCAGGCCTCCTTGACCCATGTGAAGCTGGCCCATGCGAAGCACTGATGTGCGCAAGGAGTGCCATGCCATGCCACACGAGGGTGTTGCCCGTGTAGAGGAGCCCCACGCGCAAAGAGTGCGCCCTGTAAGGAGAGCCGCCCAGTGCAAAAGGAAGTGCAGCCTGCCCAGGAATGGTGCTGCACACACTGAGAGCTGACACAAGATGACGCAACAAAAAGAAACACAGATTCCCGGTGAAGCGGTCACAGAAGAACACACAGCAAATGCACAGAGAGAGCAGATAACTGGGGGGGGGGGGGGGGGGGGGCGGGGAAGGGAAGAGAAATAAATAAAAAATAAATCTTAAAAAAAAAAAAGATTTGCGGGTGGCAGATTTGGCCCAGTGGTTAGGGCATCCGTCTACCACATGGGAGGTCCGCGATTCAAACCCCAGGCCTCTCCGACCCTTGTGGAGCTGGCCCATGCACAGTGCTGATGCGCGCAAGGAGTGCCCTGCCACTCAGGGATGTCCTGCGTAGGCGAGCTCCATGCGCAAGGAGTGCGTACCGTAAGGAGAGCTGCCCTGCACCAAAGAAAGTGCAGCCTGCCTAAGAATGGTACCGCACACACAGAGAAATGACAGAACAAGATGATGCATCAAAAAGAAACACAGAAGCGGACAAAGGAGACACAGCAAATAGACAGAGAGAACAGACAACCGGGGTGGGGGGGGGAAGGGTAGATAAATAAATAAATAAATAAATAAATCTTAAAAAAAAAAGTAGAAGAAGATTTCAATACACCACTTTCAAATCTGGAGAAAACATCTAGGAAAAGAAATAGAGGAACTACACTATAAATTAACTAAATCTAACACATTTAGAGAATAATTAAAAAAAAACAATAGAATACACATTTGTTTCAAGTGGACATGGATCACTTCCAGGATAAACCATATATTTATATTTCTTACTATGGTGGTTACTAGATCAATCATTCTTACAATGAATGGCTTTGGATTTTCATAGAGACAGAATAAAACATTTGTAATGAATATATTCTCCTTATCAAAAACTAGAAAACATTAGAAAATTAAAAGTTGTGAGGTTAAGGACCTTATTGGTTCCTTTAGATGACTTATAAGAATCAATTATGAGTTTCGTGGATGAATCCTAAAAAAAGTGTATAGAGTTGTTTTACTCCTAAAGAGAGAGTTTTACTCCTTTCTTTCCAGTTTTTATACATTTTATTTATTTATTTATTTATTTATTTTTCCTAATTCCTCTGGCTAGAACTTTAGTGTAATATTGAATAGCAAAAGTGGACATCTTTAGCTTGTTCCTGATCTTAAGTAGATGTTTTAAGTCTTTCAACACTGAGTATGGTGTTTAACCACAGACTTTTCAAACATAGACTTCTGTGTCTATTTATTGTATACTCTCTGTGTCTTCTCATCTTTTTTTATTTTTATTTTTATTTTTCATCTTCCTATTAAGAGACACCAGGAACTGAACCCAGGACCTCCCATGTGGGCGGGAGACACTCAATTGCTTGAGTCACATCTGCTCCATGCTTGCTGTGTCTCTCACTGTATTTCCTCATTGCATCTCCTTGTTGCTTCATCTTGTTGCATCAGCTTGCCACACCAGCCCTCTGCGTCAGCTCACTGTCTCATTCATCTTCTTTAGGAGGCATCATGAGCCGAACCTGGGACCTTCCATGTGGTAGATGGATGCCCAACTGCTTGAGCCACATTTGCTTCCCAAACTGAACCATTTTATATTCCCACCAGCAATGAATGAGTGCTACTATTTTTCCACATCTTCTTCAACACTTGTAATTTTCTGTTTTTAAATAATAATCATTCTAGTAGGAGTGAAATGGTATCTCACGGTTTTGATTTGCATTTCCCCAACAGCTAATAATTTTGAAGGGCTTTTCATGGGCTTTTTAGCTATCTGTATATCCTCTTTGGAGAAATGTCTATCCAAGTTATTTGCCCATTTTTATTTAGGTTGTTTGTCTTTATATTATTGAGTGTTATTTAAAAATTTATAGACCCTGAAAAAATGAAAATAGAAATTGGCAAGAATTATTTTCAGGAAGCTCTTATCCATAAACAGAGAGATAAATAAGTGATTTTAAAAGGAATACTAAGGCAGGTCTTTCTGAGAGTTTTAATACCGTCAATGTATTAAATTTACACTAAAGAAATCATCACCTTTTAAATAAAACATGATATCATTATCAAATGACTATAGGGCATCTATATTCACTTTGCTTTCTGGGATCCAAAATTTTAATAGTACTAAACAGATGAGGACAAGAAAAAAGAGGAAGAGACCTAGAAATGTACAGTAGCATGTACGCTCTGAACACCTATCCTTGTTAAACATGGAAGAGAAAACCACATGATATCATATTAGAATAAAACCTGTAGAATCTTCTCTTAAAAATGCATCCTTGAAACCCAGTCTGGAAGATTCATTCATTGTGTAAACATGGAAGAGAAAACCACATGATATCATATTAGAATAAAACCTGTAGAATCTTCTCTTAAAAATGCATCCTTGAAACCCAGTCTGGAAGATTCATTCATTTCTTTTCATCACTGGAATTTGCATGAAAAGGCATAAAAAGCTGACAAAAAGTTGTCTTATAATTGGTCAAATAGTCAAAGGACAGTTTAATAGCAGTCTCTACATTGCCTCAAGTCCTATGAATTAAGCACTCAATATAGAAAATAAGCATAAGAGATTTTGTGAATATTCAGGAAAGTATCTACTCAAAATTTGAATTTATTTCCTAAACACATCTTCCAATTTTTTAAATGGATACATTGATTCTGCTTAGAGGCAAGCATGTTATTTTGCAGGTTGCTGCAAGGGTTAATGCTGTCAATATTTTTTGACCTTCCTGTGGACTTGATGCCGTCCATCTCCTTTAAATATCTATACAAGACAAAGAAGTTGACAGACAAGTGCACAGATGAACCTTGTAGTATATCTTCCACTTTTGGACACGGATCTGTTATCACACCTTTCCAAAACACATTTTCACCTGCATGTGCACACTCACTCATTCACCAAACATTTCTTGAAACTTTCTCGATAGCATTCATTCTACTTTAAACCACCTGTCAAAACAGCCTTTTAATTAGGTTAAGCTGTCTGGCTTTGTGAAAAGGTTTACTGTACTCAGTTGTCCCCGCCATAAAATTAATAGTTTGACCAACTTCTAAGGAGACGGATTTTGCACTCGTGAAAGTCAAATTAAATCCACCTTAGCCAAACAGAGGGGAAAAATTGGTGTGTCTGAAACTTTGAAAGCGGCACTTCATTTATTATAATCTTCAGAGTGCCAAAGTACAAATTAGGTAGAACTGCAGCTGCAAGAAAGCCCAAGTTAGAGTGCACTGCTCTGGTGACCCTTTTAGTAGGCAATGCAGGTACGAGATAATGAACAGAGAGAATGACTGTACCAAAGTCGACACTGCCAAATTTCTGACCAAATATGCAATAAGCAACCAATCATTCAGCAAATTAATATTCCACAGACTCAAATATACTGTAAGGTAGTCACTGTACATCATTTCTAGACCACAATTCCGATATTTTCCAGGAACTAAGCTCATTTTATTATTAAAACTCAGGAGAATAAGACCAGTTAACAAAATGCTTTTATAATTTCATTCAGGTCTTGCTAAAACTGCTTTTAGGACCAACAATTTTTTAGTTGAAGTAGGACAGAAAATAATACTTAGGGCTATTTAATCCTAAAGAGAGAGTGATTTGGAGTTTTGGTTTAGGATTTTGTGTTTCCTCAATAAATTGCATCGATGGGTCTGCTATTGACTTGGAGGTAAAACTGATTCATGTTTCCAATTATGATTTAAGAAATGTAAAATCTTAAGGTCTCTAAGGCAGGACTCATCCTGGGCAATAGAATTAACTAAGACAAAGTAATACTTTTCATACGATCAAAGGGAGTCATCAGAAAAGTTGCAAAAGTACAAAGTTTTACTTAAAAATATAAGTAGGCAAGAATTAACTTTAAGACAAATATTTATTGATTGATTACTCTCTCCTAAACCTGACATATTCACTTAGTAAATGTACTTTACTGAAATTTACTGTGGTAATTATCTTCAACCATAGCTTTAAAGAGTTTGCTAGAATTAAAGAAACCTGGTTTCTTGTTTCTTCCTTTATGCATATTTGTAGGGTAGTCACTTGAAGAGTTTTGCCACCTCTCAGTATTATCTACATGCTTGATTCTAAAAGGTTAGGCATGGGGGAAGAGATATTTTGATGTTTCTTCATATTCTCACACAATGCTTCTTAAGAAAAAAGATATTTATAACAACCTTTTATAAGGTTTCCTTTTCTATCTTGAAATGAAATTCATTTAAAACACCTACACAAAAATTTTCTTAAAAACCAATATAATGCCCTGTTACATAGAGGAATACAAGTAAAGCAATCTATAATGAAAGATTTAATCTCAATTTTTAAATGCTTAGGAGGACTACACTAGAAGACATAATAAAGTAATCAGATTATTTTACCTATAAGTGACTTAGAATAAAGAGGAGGATCATCAAAACCATTCTGTACAAATTTTACAAAACTATGAAAACAAGGACAGATGGACATTAGAGAAAAACCTAGTGTTAGGGAAAGCAAATAGTAGAACACACTTAAATGTGAATGATAAGAGAAAGCAAGAAATGACCTAATTCCATATAGATATAAAATTATCAAGAACTATTACAGATGGTTGAAATGCAGAAAATAAGGAGTCAAAATATTGACACATGAGCTAGAAAATAACATCTTTTCCTTTATTTATTCAACATTTCCATAGTGTTCTCTGTGTGCCTGTTACAGTTCTATACTTTAAAAATGTGTTATCTCATTCACTCTTCATACGAATAAGTCTGTAAGACAGGAATGATTATTTTGTTGAGAAAACTGAGACAAAGAGGGTATCCAGGAACACACAGGTAATAGGCAGCAGAGGCAGGATTTGAAACAAGGCATTCTGATTCTTGTGCCTATACACCTAATCTCCATGCTGTAGTGTAATGACCTGAGTTAGGGGAGTGTCAAAGAATCTCAAAATAAATCTCCTGTTTTGAAATCCTATCATATGTTGAGGCCCATAACTTGCTTCTGTTATCAATATCTTATTGTTATCAATATCTTATTCTGATCAATTTAAAAAAGGAAAAACAGAATATATTGGGGAATAGAACAGCAGTAAAAGGCTATAGAGAAATGGTGAGACCAAGCATGAGGAAAACAAATTTAAAAGAATTAAGGAATGTCAAAAATTAAATTAACTTAAAAATGATTTGTCAAAATATGTTTTTCATTGTGTTGCAGTAAAACTAAAAAATAGAAAATAGAGAATGACAATTACATTTACACAATAAATTGTTAATAAAATGTAATAAGATGCATATATTTCACATGTCTTCATTAACTTTAATAATTGAATCTCTGGCTGTTAAAAGGAATATCAGTAATTCTCTTATTAAAAATTGACATGTAAATCCTACAAATCGAGAATGATTCTGACTCAAATTTCCTAAAAGTGGTGGCCACACATGATAGAAGATCCAAAATGATATACAGTTCTTGGTAAAGTTTCAAACAGAACAATCTTCTCTTGATTTATACAATAATTGAAACTTTGGATCATTCTGTTTGCTTTAAAGTTGTCCATAAGCAATATCTATTTTGAATTTTTATGTAAAATGGAGTTTAAGGCTATAGTCTAAGGTATAAACATGCAGTTTGGCTGCATGAAGGGCATTGAAAAGCTTTGCAGGATATGAACCATACTTTTTTTTCCTAGTAAAATCCCGATTATTGAAAGATGTTTCACATTCTTGGACCCACTCAAAAAAACCTAGTTGTGGCCACTCCCAAGTGTTGTGACAATTAAAAATAACCCCCATTCATTTTCAAACTGTACCCTAGAGTTTGGTACCTCCTTCACCGAGAACCCTGAGTTAAGACTTTGCATCCAAAAGTACCTAAAGCAAATGTCACAGCTTGAATTGTGCAATTATGCTAGCCAACAAATTCCTTTTTTGACTACATCCAATAGACTGGAATGTATTTTTTAAAACATAAATATAATTTACCTTTTTAAAAGTTAAAATTAAAGCTTAAATGAGCTTGTATTTTTGCTTTGATCATTTTCTACTAGTATTATGTACTAGTGTCATCTGATACATTAGAATATGGGAACAAAATATTTATGGACACTGAAATTTTTATTTCAATCTCACTATAAAATGTGTGAATTTTAATGAAAATACCGTACAGTTGTAACCCAGGAATAATATCTGAGCAGACCATGAGTATTAACCAACCAAGAACATGTATGAAGAAATTTTTCTCAGAATTTTATAATCTAGTTGCAAAAAAGTACACAGATGTCTGAACAGATACTCATTTTAAAAATCCCAGCAGAAGATTTAAGGATTTCTGAGTAGTAGACTGGAAATGAGAATGCTGAATAAAAGTTGCGTAAATCTTCAGAAAATGAGAGTCTGGAGTTCATGTTGGTTATCGAGACACAGTGTTCCTGGAAAGAGGACATGATTTTATCTATATTTTAGGAAAATACAGTAAGCAATTCTCTAGCAAACTGAAATGGTAACTCAAGGGATCTAACTGAGTTTATTTGAACTAAGATTCTGACACTGGAAATATTTTGTAATATGTTGGAAACTGTCTATCCTAGATAGACATAGAAAGATGATGACGTAGGTGTATACATATGTACAATGCATATATACAATATACACACAAATACACATGTCATAAAAACGATAACATGAGAACAAATGAATCAGTTGTGCATTACTTCAAAATCCCAAACCAGAGTTTACCAACTCATGTTCTAACTATGATAGTAGCTGCACTAAGTAGATGCCCACATGTGCTGTGTACTATTCCAAGTACTAACATACATTAATTAATTTAATGCTTACCATAATTGTACGAGACAGATACTATTACCCAACATACCCATTTTTTTCACGTCAGGAGTCTTCAGTACAGAGTTAGGTGGCGAGCTCTAGCCCCTCCACGCTCTTTAGCCTTGGCGGGCCGCCTGTCCCAGCCTGCCCCGCAGGGAGCATGCGCAGAAGAAGGCAGGGCCAAGAGGCGGAAGGAGGGAGACCCGACTGTGACAGCTCGCCCGCTACCCTGTCGCCTGGAAACACACCCCGCGCCCAGAGTTTGCCCTCCTTCCCCGTAAATGACTTCCCAGTAAAACGAAGAGGAAAATCAGAGTTCACCAATAATCCACAGATAGAAGAGGAAGTAGCGTCTTTCTTTCTTTTTTTTTTTCTTCCTGTCGTTTAGACATGGAAGGAATGTAGTGAAACTTGAAGAGTTCAACAAAGTATGCTCTAATGGAAGACAGCGGAATTCCTACCAATAACCTGCAGATAGAACCACAAGATGGGCATCATCCTGGTGACAGAGTGGAAAAAGCAGTACCACATTTATCTTCTGTATTAGATGAAAATGAAAAGCAGCTTGATGGGGATGGGTATGACCGTCTAATCAGCATGTGCAATGGGAAAACCTGAGGTGTTGGAAGAGGATGTCTCAACAATGATGAAAGCTGGGCAACAAGCTGTGAGGTGGCTGCGGGTGAGAAGCTTCACTCCTTGTGAAGGTCCCAAAGATGGACAGACCTTCTTGGGAAAGGACAAAAGAAAATGTCTGGAAAAAGCAGCTCATGAAGCAAAAAAGGCACTGCTAAAAGCATACCACCAGGTATATTTTTATTTATAATCATTTATACTTTTTATTCTTTAATTAACTAAAAATAAACTTCCTTCCCATCCTATACTGTGTACACTGTCCTGCATTTTGCTTCTCTTCTCTTAATATATTCTGGACCTAGGGTCACAATACCAACTATGTATTCCATGCATGTGGTGGGTCTCCACACTGTTCCATTGTACTGGATGTACCATAGCTTATTGAGCCATTTCCTTATGGTTGTTGCTGATATTTTGTTATAATAAATAGTGCTGAAATTGAAAAAGAAAAAAAGTTAAATGGCAAGTTTTGAATCCAAGTATTTTGGTTCCAGAGTGTCCTCTTAAACACTAGGCTCTATGGGCTGCCTCTGGTATGCTCTCAGAACATTAGTGCTGAGAGCTCTTCTAAACATTGTGTGACAAACAGCATCTGTAAAATATGAGTCCAGATTAAAGCCAAGTTAAAGTGACCCTATTCCTGTAGAGCCCTTAATTTGCTAATATGCATTATGACTTGCCAGAAGCCATATTCCTATCTTCCTGAGCCACTAAATCCTTTTATCACAGGCCAGTTTGCAAAATGTTACATGATACTACCTTTAAATGAAACATTGTAAATAAATAATATATTAAAAATCTTTTGCATTACAAATTTCATTTTTAAATTGTAACAGCAATATTTATAAGTTGCATTTTCGAATTATTTATGCCAATAAAAATAAATTAATTCATAGACTCCAGAATCTGAGAATGTTGGTGAAATATACATATTTAACTATAAGTATTAAAATTTTATGTATGAAAATTTGAGTATTAAAATTTAAACATGTTTGCTAAATCATTTTGAATAAAGAATTCTCTGGGGGCATACCCTGTGATTCCACTATCTCTTTAGAAACCAATATGTAAAGTGGTATTTTTTTTTTTAATATTTAGCATTTGGCTTGTGAAAGTTTAATGGAGATTAAATGAATGAATAAAATTAGCCTGTTTTTCTTTAAGAAGTGTCTTAGTTCCCTGACTGCAATCACAAATACCACAAAATTGGTTGGCATATACAATAGGAATTTATTGACTTATAGTTTTGAGGCAGGAAGAAATCTAAAATCAAGGTGTTAGCAAGACAGTGCTTTCTCCCTGAGGACTGGCCTTCTAGGGCTGGCTTTTGACATCCTTGGTCCTTGGCTTTTATGTCACATGGCAAGGCACATGGTGACATCTTCTCCTTTCCTTTCCAGGTTCCGTTGACTTCCAACTTGTTGCCATGGCTTTCTCTCTCAATATCTGAATTTCGTTCTGCTTATAAAGGGCTCTAATAATCCTGATCCAGTTGGCCACACCTTAACTAACAATAAAACTATTCTTTCATGAATTGTAATGAATGTACTGCACTAATGCAAGATGTTAATAGGGTGGTATATGGGAACCCTGTATTTTATGCATGATTTTCTATAAACCTACAACTTTTCTAATTAAAAATAAATAAATAACACCTTTGAAAGGTCTGTTTGAAATGAGTTCACTCCCTCAGGAATGGGATTAAGATTAAGAACATGTTTCTTTAGGGTATGTAATTCAATGTATCAAAAGAAATATGAGCTTTGACCCTGTAATATGTATATATGAAATTAATGTGGGTCAAAAATCAAATGGAGTTTGAAGTGTTCTGCAATATATAGGATGCATGATAAAATTTAATGATCTAGGATATATTTTGATGGCTATAGTTATGGCAAGAGGGAGAGAGAAAGAAAAAGACCAAGCAATCAGAAAGAAAAGATACTATATTCCCAGTTTTAATATATCTCTCACATAAACTTCAATATTTTATGTCTTTGACATAAACTCTAGAAATGTTTAAAATCCCCTGCTTGCAAAGTATGTTTTAACTTTCAAGGGGCAGCTAGCTCTTCCTCATCAAAATTTTTGAGATATTTCTTTTTTAAGCTCAGTTTAGAACTTTTAGATGACTTTCATTCTAATGATAATACATTATCAGTCAATCCTCAAAAATGTAATAACACTTTCTATGAATCTGAAACTATGCTGGCCCTGTGGTGATACAGAAATTTCAGGCAAAGTTCTTATCAGTAGGGTTTTCCATTTGCTGATTCCTATTTCTTACAGGTAGATCAATACAAAATGCTGATTTGAAATAAATTCATATAAGTCTATGAGATGCTCTCAACTCAAATCTTCAGAAGTATAACATGAGGAGCATATTGCATTCTGATATTAAAAAGTAACATTTTAAAAATTGTTTTCATAATAATGCCTGATGTTTATAGGCATTACCAGAAGCTACATTATTTCCAGGTCTTTCTCCTCTGCACATACAGAAGATTGCACTTCCCTTACTACTTAAATTTAGATGTGGCTGTGTAACTTATTTTAGTCAACTAAGTACAACAGAAGAAAGTGACATAGATCATTTTCATTAGAAACATTTTATATGTATTTTCCACCCTGTCAGGATCTTGGAAATACATGTGGCCATGGAGGTACCATTATATTCAAGCAATCTGGAATGCCATGTGATTACACAAAAATTAATTCAACTGGACAGTCATCCAGACTCTCAGAGGACTTGCATAAGCAAGAAATAAATTTGTCTTATAAGAAATTATTGAGTTGAGGGTGCTGTTTGTTACAGCTGGATAATTGTCATCTCCTGACTGATGCAAACTGAGAAAACAATACAAAGGTTGTTTTAAATTGGGGAAACAAAGTTTTAAGAGAGAGGTAAGTGACTTGAAATTTCTTGACTAATTATTGGTAGTAATATGACTAAATTAAAATCTTCTGATTTAAAATACCCTATGTCTTACCTCTTATCAAGTTGATTCTGAGTATCAATGAGAGAGTGATATGAAATAATAGTTTCAGCAGAGATAAACTATAAGAGATAACAATTATTATCATATTCAAAGGTAAACTATTTGACTCATTAATTCGGTTGGATATATCTATGAATACCTATCTATCTTACCTTCTGTGGGGAAAAAAATACCAAGTATTTCAAGCTGAGTTTTACAATTCAGCCCTTCAGTATCACATAGAAACTGTCTTAAAATAGAAAACAATAATACCACTCTGCTAAGAACTAACTTACCTTTTCCATAGGTCTGACAAATGCAGTGTTAACATGTTGTTGAGTGCTACATTTGGGGTTTGAGATTGACAATCAGCAAGAAAACCAGGTGGAGCTGTTGAAAGGTCTCAATGTGAAAATCACTTCATTTACTTTAAGCTAATTCTGGCAGAAAAGAATCTGACATCAGCAAGAACAATGAGGCAAACATTCCTTTCCCTTCTTTCAGACTTGGCTCAAACTCCAGTCAAATTCTTGCTTTTGAAATGACTCTTATAAGCATGTGCATTTAATAAGTACTACATGAATTCTTTCTATCCAATATGCTGTTGCCTTTTGCTCTCTCATTTCATTTTCATTTGCCTTAATTGATTAACTTATACCTTTCTTCCTTGCAATGGGTTATCTTCTCTCTTTAATTTCTTTCTGAATGCATAATAAATTCCTAAAATGTTAGTCATTCATAAATCACCCTCATAATCTTTGCCATATACACTAGTCATTTTTTTACTTAATTTCTATTTTAAATTCATCATTTTTCTGCTTTTTATGTTTTTGGTTTTTGCTATTGTTGTTTTGTTTTACAAAGCTATTTCCAAGGTTGTCTCAGTTTTGATGTGCTTGTTACGTTTTTTCAAAATGCCCAATAAAGTGCCATGAACATAAACTGTGTTTGTCCAAATACTACCTAAACTTCTTTAAAGAATCATAGGTGGTATCACATATTGGGAACACAGAGGTATAACATAACTTGGTGTTCTTTACCCAGCAGACAGTTGAAAACCTATTCATGCTTATCTAGAGTCTATAAACTTCCAAAATTAATTTCTTTGTAACTGCTACTCACATTTATATTACTTGTTCTGAGCTAAAATTAATTTAACCCAAATTATGGAGAGGGTATTTCGCATGTGTGCCAGTCAATGAGGGTTCTAATCCAAAACACAAAATTTGATATTTACCAAGTAAAAGCCATGAATTTCCAGAATTGCATTCTTATTTTAAAATTATGGTAATTAGTACCATGCTGCATGTATTGGCTGTAGATGTACTTAAATTGACAGCTTATTAACAAACAACTTATTACTTTCCACACCAATGCAAAACTGCTATTAATCACAGTTCATTAATTTGCTTTTAATTTATCCCAACTTAATTGATATATCCTTCTTAACTTTCTCTGAAACCTATATTCGAGCTAAATCTCTTTTGGAACTAGCAACTAGTATTAAAACTTGTGAATTTTCTCAAAGCTTCTGATTATAGGTAAATCTGCTTAAGGGATTATTTGATATAACTAAATGCTTTAAAATCCTTTTACTGAGGTACTTGCATTTAGGTTTGTCTAAGTTTCCAGGCTGCTATGGCAAATACCACACAATGGATTGGCTTAAACAATGGGAATTTATTGTCTCACAGTTTCAGAGTCTGGAAGGCTTGTTTCTGCCCCTGGTGATTAGTGTTCAGGTTGGCTGACAATCTTTGGTTTCCTTGGCATTCCTGTCACATGATGATGTCCTCTCCTCTCTCTTCTGGGCTTCCTGTCACATGATAATATCCTCTCTTTTCTCCTTACCTGATTCCCACTCCTCCCCATGATTTTTTCTTTAAAATGTCTAGAGCAACCCAGAAGATTAAGATCTATCCTGGCTCAGTTGGCCACACTTTAACATTATGAATGTAATTAACAGCTCTAAATTATATTTTTGAATGTGAGCAAAGGGAAAACTTTAGGTTTTTTGTATGTTACTACAATAAAAATTGTAAAACAAAAAAACAACAACATAGGATTATACAACACAGAGAGCCCTAATGTAAACCATGTACTATAGTTAACAGTAATGATGAAGTAATATTCTTACATCATTTGTACAGATGTACCACATTAATGCAAGGTGTTAATAATGAGCAAGTACATGGGAACTCTGTATTTTTGCATGATTTTTCTGTGAAGCCACAACTTCTTTAATAAATCTTCCAGAAGTCCTTACTACAGTGGGTTCACACCCAGGAATGTGATTAAAATCAAAAACATTTTCCTGAGGCACATAACACAATTGATCATAGAGTTCTACATCCATCCATCAAAATCTTTCAAGAACTAACTTGGTTCTTGCTAGAGAATACATACCAGCACCTCTTGAACTCATCATTCTCTTTAATGCAAATACACCTAGAACTCCTGCTTCTTCTTTCAATGCAGAGAATCCATGTTCTATGTACAGTGAACATATTCTTGATCTAAAATAAGGGACTACCACTACACTAATTAGCTTCCCTGATGTATCAGTCAGGGTTCTCTAGAGAAACAACAATAATATATTTATTTACATAAACATAAAACAAAAAAAAAATGTTTAAGGAATTGGCTTCTGTGATTGTTGAGGCTGGTAAATCTGAAATCCTTAGGGTAGGCCTCAGGCTAAAATTGCGATCTGCTGATGTTGATATCCTAAGTAGAAATCCGCCGGCAGGCTAGAAACTCAGAAAACAGTACATGGATGGTGTAGCCTTGAAGTGAAATTTATTCTTCTTCTAGAAACCTCAGGTCTTTGCTTATATGGCCTTCAGCTGTTTAGCTGAGGTTCACCCACATTACTGAGGGCAATCTCCTTTAAGTAACATCAACTAACATAGATGTTAATAACATCAACAAAATACCTTCACAGAAACATATAGGCTTCTGCTTGACCAAGGAACAGAACACCACAGCCTGACCAAGCTGACATATAAAATTAACCACCATCACATTGAGTTGCTGGATTATACCTATATTCATTCATCATGGGTTCAGAATTCTGTTGGCTTAATATCTGTTGATCATGTGTTATTTATTCTCTATTAGAATTTATCTTCCTTTCTGGTAATAGCATCCAAGGTTTGCTTTAGAAATACAATCCCCTCACTTACCTTCAAAACATTTGGTATATGTGCAAAAACCCCACCCTAAGATGTAGGGGGAATATGACATTCATTGTTAGCCAATAAGCATATTCCATTGTCCTGGCCACTGCACTTGTTTGAATAAGTGTACATAGACCACACTAATTCAATAAGATTAAATAAAATATTTTTACTGAACAAGTGAAAAGAGAAGCTACCTTTCCGCTGGGCTTGCTAAACTAGTATACTTCAAACTAGAGATACTAGTAGCCACATTAATGCCATTCCCAGTCAAAACCCTTCTGAGAATGAAGCCAACAAATACAAAACCAAAAGAGTTTTGCAATGGCTTCTTTCCAACACCTGCATCTAGCTTTATCTTAAAGATCTGCTCTTGAACATTTCAGTTACCTGAATGAGTAAGATCCCACTGATTTTGCTTGGATAAATTTGAGATGTTGATGTCACTTGTCACTGAAAGCATTCAATTATATATTAATTCAGTGCTCTTCAAAGCTGTTCCTCCAATGAAACATGAATCAGAATCATTTTGGATTCTTCAAAGCATGCAGACTTTTGTACCTCACTCTTGACTTACTTGAATTTCTGGAATGCGTGGCCTGTGAATACACATATGTTATCATACAAACACCTAATAGTCACTGAAATGGAGTCTGCTTGCTCCTTTCCATTTCCTTGAACGACCAGGATCCCAAAATCTATTTCCATGCCTAGTTCAAGTCATGCAACCTACTCATCTCTGTGTTTCACCCATTAAAAAAAAATAACCTGAACTTGACCTTGTCTATACCTAAAGCAGGATTTCTTAACAAGGGGTCTGTGAGCTTGAATTGAAATTCAGAAAAACATTCTTGTGGGGATGTGTTGGTGTGGGTGTGATATATTTATTAAATAATACACAGTATAATGTAAATTTAGTAGGGGGTCCATGGTTCTCACCTGACTGGCAAAGAGGTCCGTGGAACAAAAAGGTTAAGAACCCCTGACCTAAAGTAGTTATCATACACCTTGTATTTAATCAGAGTTCAGCTCTTGGTCTGGCAGGGCCAGAAATTACTCTCAGGAGCCTTCCATAAAGCAAAAAACATTTAGCAAATTGAAACTTTGTAAAAAAAAGAAATTCAAAATTGCTTTCTAACAATTATTTCTGATATAGATTGCACAGTGCATCCCAAGGTGTACAGTTAGGAATTCAGAGTGTTCTTTTTGTCCCAAGGCAGGGAATTTACATATATTGTTGAAAGAATTCTGGAGTTGGGGCATAACAATGCAACAGACCAAAATAAGGACAGATGGATGCAATTCAAATTGATCATGGACTGATTTGATGGACAAGAAAAAAAAAAGGAAGAGAGAAATATGTTAGTTTTCTGGGGCTGTTCTGAGAGAGGGAACATAATTAAAATAGATCTGGGAAGGCAATCTGGACACTCTGGATGCAAAGTTGCTATGAAATATAATTCAGCATCACACTGTTGGTGCCCTGTGGCTTTTCCCAAGCTGTGTGCTCATGCTGTAGATGTTTCCTCTTGATTGCGCCCTGGTGGTCTGTTTGTTGGAGGTCTGCTAGTTTCCATTCAGCACACTTTTTCACTTGCTCTCCACTTCCTTGGTTGGTTCAGTCACCCTAATTATGATTACCTGATAAAGAGAAGAGGTGACACTTCAAAACCACTAGTCTAAGCAGTCTCATTAGGCAGGAAAACCCACCATTTGACTAATTTAAAATAAAAAGGTGTGTTTTACATAGAACAAACCCAAGCAGCCAGCCACAGAAATTCCTTTCATCAGCTCTATTTACTTCTCTTTGGTATTCAGTATGATCTTTTAAGCAACAGGCAGTCATTGTAAGAGTTAAACGATCCTCTAGTTTTTCAATTAGAAGTCAGATTTAGAAGGTGTTCAATTTTTGCAGACCTGCTAAATTCCTAAACTTACTCATTTCAATGCTTAATCATGGGACTAGCTAAAAAAATACTTTCTTTTTTTAAGTATTAAATAAATCCAGAGGACGTTTTGTTATTTAAAAACTGCTTGGAAAACATAGCAGGTAAAGCAGTTCATGAATTTAACTTTATAGCATCATTTTCAAAAGACAGATTAATAATTGAGTGGCTTTGTCAACAAAGATGGAAAATAGAATAGTTATGATCATACTTTGTCAGATGAACATTCACTGTTGGTATTGATATGAAATGCTGAGACTGGCAGAGTCTAAAAGAGATTACTGAAAACAGCTGAGATTCATAAATGGTGCATTTTGGACTCCGCCTCTCACATTTTGTAACAGGTATCTGCACGCTGAGGGATTCAAGGACTTCAGCAGCTCCTCTCCATGGACCAGATATTGAGAATGAGTGACCAGCTCAGCTGCATGTGGTGACGGTCAAGCTTGGGTTCCCACCTCAATTGTCTGACTCTTAGAGAGGCTATAAAAGAGGCTTTTTCCTTCCAGCTACATAGGGACCCCTTCCAAAAGGAGACACTACAGATAGTCAAGCTTTAATGCTCAAAATCACACAGTTAATACTGTTCGGCTATGGTAAATCCTGATAGATTCCATGCACATGTTGAACTATGAATTTAGATGCAATTTAAAAAAAAAAAATTGTGACTTAATCGTAATTCACAGTACTTGGATCATAACATAACAGCATTCTGTACTTTTAATGACCAAATGGATAGAACAGACATATAGTCTTACTAAAATATTCTCATCAACTCTATTTAGGATCACAAAAGCAGGCTGTCAATCTTTCAGCCCCCTTAGAAACAAAGGAATTACATGATCATAGATCTGGGCAGTTTAATTTCTACTTTTGTTTCTAATCTCTTTACTATTTGCATGAGGTTTGTCCTTCTTCCCAATTTCAGTTGAATTCCTGATTTTGAAAGAGGTGAACCTTGCTTCCTTGATCTTTTCCACACAGAGACACACACTAGTTAAGCTTCCTTGGTAAATTTTCCTGCAGCTTTAGACTTTTTCTACTTTTAACTTTCCTGGTATCTTATTACTAAGAGCTGGGCCATTGGTCCTCTTTTCTCTTTTTATATACCAACCTTAAATTATCCTCTAACAATAAAAGGATTATGCCATTTTAATAGAGGAATGGAAATTGAAGACTTACAAGTCTTTTTGTACAAGAGTTTTCATGGGAAGATATGATCATGATCATTGTGGCTCCATTCCTGCTGATGGATAGAGAGCAGATAGTAGAGTTTTTTAGTTTGCTGGGTTTCCCCCACTGTGGCAAGAGAGGGAAGGGAACTAAAGAGAGGCTCCAACTTACATGTGCTGAATCCTTTAACTTACACAAAAATTCCAGACCTGTGATTTGGTTTCAGAAACTAAATCATGAGGTTGTAATAACAATCTGGTTTCAGTCAAATAGGACTCAGATGTCATTATTTCAACAACAACCATACTAAAAATTGAAGTTTGAACGTGAAGTTGGGAACTAAAGTTGGTCTAATTGCGACAGAACAGAGTGATCTCAAGCTTGATCTCTGAAGTCCGGCTCCATCATTTCACAGCTGGGAAATCTTGGGTGAGTGTGTTATCTCCTTGTACTTCACTTTCATCTTCCATAAAATGGGCAGTATTTTTATCTCCTTTATATGGCTATTGTGAGAAGTAAATCAGTATACGTGAGAAAGGCTTTAAAAAAGCCTGGCACGTTATTGTATTTATTTATATGTAATAAGGGGGAAATCTACCATTGTGAGTTTTAAAGTAAATCAGATGGTATTTGGTCTCTTGATAATGTCTTTAAGGGGAGTAATTATATAATTTTAATTTCTTTACTACATTAATATATTACTAATATATTATTATAAAATGAAGCTTAGGGTAATATTAATAACACATTTTACTTTATCCTGGTTCTTACACAAGTACTCTAAAAATTTCTAAAATTCTTTAGTTATCTTACAGGTTCCATTAATGTAGGAAAACTCCAGTCATTGTTTATATTTGGTAAAAATAATAATAATACATTGAATGAGTATATTTCCAATGAAAGTAAGCTAAGCTCTTTGGAAATATGGATGATTCCAGAGTTGAGAGAGGAAATGCATAAGATGACCCTGGAATATCTACCCCCCCTCCCTCCTGTTTCTGCTGTCTATGTCCACTCACTGTGTGATCTTCTGTATGTATTTCTCTTTTTGTCTTCTCGTCTCGTTTTTGTTTTGTTTTGTTTTTTTTCTCCTCTAGGATTCACCGGGATCCAATCGTAGGGACCTCTGGTTTGGAGAGAGGTCCAGTCACCTCTGCCACATCAGTTCCTGGTTTCTGCTACGCTTCACCTTGTCTCTCCCCTTTGTCTCTCTTTTGTTGCATCATTATCTTGCTGCATAACTCACTTGTGAGCACACTGGCTCGCCTTGCACACACTCGGCTCACCATGCTGGCACTTGCATGGACACTTGGCTTGCCACGCGGACATGCTTTCTCTTTTTCTTTTTCTTTTTTTACTAGGAAGCCCCAGAAAATGAAAGCACACAGAAGCCAACTTGAAGGTCTCACTCTATCCACATCTGTGAAAATTTACCTATAGAATAAAATAAATATCTATAAGTCCATACTGATATAAATAATCGAATAAATAAACCAGTGGAGGGAAGGAGCTGTTCTTTCTTTCAGTAGAATTCCAAACAAATCTGAAGGGAATAATGAAAATTTAAAAATTGCCCTTTGACAATTATCACCATAATCATGTTTAAGTCAAGAATCATCAATGGATATGAAAATTAGTAGACAAAATATAATGGAAAATAGGATATTTATAAAATGTCAAAATATGCCCCCATAAGATTCTTATTAAATGTAAGGGAGGAAATTGGAACTTTATAATGGAAAGAGTTTGTGATCAAAGTTCACAGACATCATCTTCCTCCTGATATTTTGCACTGAGAAGAGCATAATACTTCTGTGGTCCTTTTGACAGAGATGCAAACCTGAATTCAGTCATGAGGAAACACCAGACAAACCCAAAATGCAAGGACATTCTACAAAGTAACTGTCTAGTCTTCCTCAAAAATGGCCAGGTATTGAAAGACAAAGAACCATCACAGTTTGGAAGAGATTAAGTACACAAGACAACTAAATGCAATACAAGATTATGGATTGAATCCTGGACCTGAAAAATGACACTGAGGGGACAATTGACAAAATTTGGCAGCATAAATAAACTAGATGAATAGTTTCTATCTGAATACATAAATTGTGTGTACCCATTGTAGACTGTTTCTTCTGGGAAAATCTTGCCCTAATAATGCATATGGTATACTCTTAGTAATCAGCCTCAAAAACACTTCCTGCAAGAAGCCTGCCTTCATTCCTCTGGCAGATGTGGGTGGACTTTCTCCTACAGCTCCATCGTTGCTTCTGTCCTCATTTAATAAACATGCTCATCAGCGTGTATTTAGAGTTGAATACTAGACAATGACCACTAGATAATGACCACTTTGTCCCCAGAGTAAGGACAGAATCTTTCCAGCTATTTTCCCTCACAGCCTTCTACAAGGCATAATTCATTGTACAATCTTAAAAATATATATTAATAAATGACTTCACTTGTAAATCTAGGATTCAAAACAGCTCTTCAGATTAAGTCACATGAGATAAGTGAAACAATATAAATTTTATTGTGATCTAAGCTTATTTCATGAGAAATTATTTATTCAGATGCAGACGGGCTGTGTGGTAATATGGCTTTGAACCCTTAGGATCCAGATTTAATAACCAGCAACAATAAAAGAAAAATATCATGATCCCACAATTTAGTCTAATTGCCATCACCTAAAACAAGGTTGATTTGCTTTAAAAATATGCCTAACCCTCCAAATCTCTCCTGGCCTATAAACAATGAGCACTTCTTATTCTCCCAATGATATCTATGAGGCAACACAAGAGCATCAGAATGCTTTAAATACTGGTATGAGTAGGCCACATAACATTCCACAAGATTGGTGTGGGAAATATTGTCCCATAAATTGCCCAGAGCACACCTCTTCTATTTGTGTCCCTGTTGTCTATCTTGGAAACCAGTGCCTGTAAAATGAAAGATTAATGAGATCATCTTCAGCCCTGCTTAGGGCTATCGCATTTATCCCTCATCATTCTACTTCCCTAGCCCTGACATTTAGCCTCTCCTTACACTGCTGTCTGATATTACAAATTGTACTGGATAATTCCTCCCAGCCAAAAGAGGAGATTTAGAAGCAGCACAGAGTTCTGGAAATCTATCCTGCCCATCATGAAATGCTTCCTGTTCTGGTTTAAAAGCCCAAGGGGAAAGAAATGAGTCCACGTTAGGGTGGTGGGGCCATTACAAGTAATAAAAGCATAAGACTTTACAAAAGAAAAAGGGTGTTTTGTTTTTTTGTTTTTGTTTTTTTTGGTAAGAATTATTATCTTGATACTCTGCAACTAACATTAGTTGGGACATTTTTTAAGCATTATTACTTAACGTACCTAAGCTAATATGACAAGATTAGTTTCAGCAATCTGGCTTTATCGAATTATTTCCCTGAAGAAACAGAAAAGATTTTGGCAGGTAATTGATATTCCTACTCATGGTAGTAAAGGGATTTTTGTAAAAAAGGGGGAAAAAAAGCTGGGTCGTGTGTGGAAATTAGCTGATTTTGAGTCAGTGTAATACATATATAGTGCATTCCTTATGTACAGGAACCTTTAGACTACTATCATTTTGTTAAATGTGTAAGAAACAAATCTATTTAACAAAGTTTGGTTATGTTGCTTGAATAAAACAAACAAGAAAAGCTCCATTCAATTTTATCTTTCCTCAACCTATTCATATATTTCAGATCCAACCTAGTTAGAATGTAGGATATGAGAAAGTTGGGATTGCAAGAATTATAAACTTCTTCCTTTTTACAGAAAATTTCATTTAAATTCTGAGTTGTAGTGAACATGTCATATTCTTTCCTTCAATAAAAGTAGAAAAACTGGAATGAAGAAGCAGGAGATGCTTCAGAATCATACCAAATGCTGACTCAGCTGGGTTGAAGTCATGTGCGATCACAGTTCTGGCTTATAGAATCTCTTTGCAATTTCCAAAAGGAATTTCCACTAAAAACAAACTCAGGATTATCTAGACAACCAACCTCTCACTACAGCTACCCTGCAAGAGCAGCCACCCAAAAGGCAGATGGACAGTGAGTTCTTAATCTCCAAAATGTTTGCCTGCAGGCCTGAGCTTTAGAAAATTGGGAGGTTGGCAAAATTTATTATTTCCCCCAGAAACAAAGAAAATTCAGGTTCAAAGAGGTTAACATCGCTTCCCCTAGGACAAAATTACAAAATAACATCACATATGAAGAAACTTGGAGTTTTGTGTCCATAAAATATTTGCAGGCAGTCTGGCACTCAAATTCTAAGACCTTATGCTTTCAGACAGGGATCTCAAAATGCTGTTTGCACTGAGGTATAAGTGATGGAAAAGTCTTAATATGTCTGTCTTGACATGGGTATCATCCCCTTGATAGGGAATAAGATTTTAGTGAAATCTTAAAACATGCATCAGTGAGATGACACGTAGAGAAGACTCAGGGAAAAGGGAGGAAAGCCTTTCTTGCTTCCCTGAAATGTCATTAAACTAATATGCCTCTTTCCTACTCTTGTAAGGGAGAGCTTCATGAAAGATTGTCTAGAGCAGACTAGAGCAGCAGTCTTATTGGTTCCATCCATCCCTTCTTCTCCACTTTAAGTTTCCAGGTCTTCAGTAATAAACAACTTTATAAGTTCCGTTAGCAATTGCCAGTCACGTCCATGGGGTTCCTGGCAGGGGCTGACTCTCTTTCGTGAATTACCTAGTTATTCTAGTGGCACCTACACACAGTTTTGGTTAAACTTTGCATGGCAGTCAATGTATTTAGGAAATCTCCTGTGTACTTGGCTAGCAGAAGCCATATTCTCCACTTGAATTTGGAGCCAGATGATATAGAATCTAACCTCTTCATTCTGACACAACACCTTGGGGCAAGCCACTTAACCACTTTGAGCCTTGGAGTTTTTACTTGTAAAATGGAAATAATACCCTTTACAAAAATCTTTGGTGTGGCTCAAGTGAGATAATATACAGAAAAAATCTTTAGAAACTGTGACAAACATAGTCCTAAACCAGTACCCAGTTAAGATGGCAGAGACAGGTAATTGTGTAAGACTTAAACCTTTATACCCAGAGGTTCAAATCCTCTTCCTAACATCATGTATATAACAAATATCCTATGTTTAATTATCCCAATCCACCTAGCAGTAGCTTTCCTAACACTACTAGAACAAAAAATCCTAGGTTATGTGCAATTACATAAAGGCCCAAACATTGTAGGACCACACGGATTACTACAACCAATTGCAGATGCTGTTTAAGCTGTTTATTAAAGAACCATTATGACCACTATCATCATCAAAACTTATATTTACTTTAGCCCCTACACTAGCACTAACCCTAGCACTATCACTTTGAATTCCAATCCCCATACCACATCCACTAGTTAATCTAAACTTAGGTGAACTCTTCATTTTAGCCATATCAAGCCTGTCAGTCTACTCAATTTTATTGCATTGTTAGCTGTGTTAGCTATTGTCACTGCAGGCTCCAAAGCCCTTTCAGGATCTCTTGAGACAATATAGCTCCAAAATTCAGAATATTTAGAATTTTAGAAGAATAATCATGTACATAGGCTAAATATCAGATTCACTGGTGTCTGGGGTAGCACTTCATAATCAAACACATTATTATTTCTGTAGCAAAATAGACAAACTTCCTACTAAGTGGGATAAAGAAAGACTACATAACTAGTCCCATGAGAATTGAGGGCAGGTTTTGTTCCCAATTGAACAATAAGAAAACTTTCTATTAAAATATTTTTTTGGATTTTGGTATTGGTGAAGAAAAATTGTCTAACTGTATTCCCATCATTTCAATATCAAATTTCACTCCTTTTCCAAAAGTCCATGCAGTTTCTATTTCTCTCTTTTTTTTTAGGAGATATCAGGAATTGAACCCAGGACCCTGTACATGGGAAGCAGGTACTCAACCACTTAAGCTACATCTGCTCCCCCAGATTGCATTTTTAAAGAACATTTATTAAGTGCTTTGATGTGAGGGGTACTGCCTGAGACCTGTTCATTTTGTCTTAGAAACAACGGGAGCTCCTGGAATCAGGAACCTCTGGAAGATCTGTATGTTTGGCACTCTTCACATTATTAAGCTGCCACTACCAAGTTAAAGCTAAAAAGAAACAATAACAATAAAAAGAGGAGAAAGAAGAAATGCTTAAATGAGAAATGACTTTTGAAGTTCATGATTTTGAAACACCTTCTGCCCCTCTCCTCAGTTTATTTCAATTCAGGAGTACAATTGTTCCTTGAACAAGATTGGAAATATTATTCGAGCTGATAGGCACTCTGCTTGTGCTTTCATCATTTCTCATTTAAGCATCCCTCCCCCACTCTGTTTGTTCATATTTTGTGTCTATTGTATATATGAAGCATTTCCAAATCTCCTTTGAAGGAAGCAGTTTGACATGCTAAATTAAACGGCGCTCCAGAGACGTTTGTTTTAGGCAGCAAAGCAAACTCAACTAGACAAAAAAATGCCGAGCCCATCAGATCTGAAACGATATTTCTCCTTGTCTGCATGTTAAGCGGCAATAATGTAAATGAATGTGAATCGCTTGGTGAGCTGTGAGAAAATAAGCTGCAAATTGCAAAGCTGGCGAGTGAATGTTGAAATTGGTGGAATGTGATGATAACGCAATGGGTGGGGACCTGAGCCTTCATTAGAGAGTCTCATTTCTCACTCATTTCATTTCTAGTTATAAAGTCCAGTGAAATGGATCTCGGTAATTGCAAAGTTGATTGCTACATTGGTTTGGGGGAAATGCATACTGCTCTTGCTTTTTCCCATCCTCTCTTGTCTCCCTCTCCTGCTCTTTTGTTTCATCCATGGGATTTTCCAAACTATCAGAAGGATCAAACTCTTTAGTAGTTTTGACATTTCTATGGCCTGTGGGCAACAGCGCAATTTTCTCTTTTAAAAAATGAGTCACGATACCATCACCAAATGACAAATTAGAGCTGAAACCTTGGCACTCTGGATATAACAACTCTTCCTCCTGCCAAGAGGAAAAAAAAAAGAAAAGAATGAAAGAAAATCCCTACTTGTCTAAATAAAGGCCCTAGAAGGAAAAGAGAGAGGGCATGGAGTTGAATCTGTGTCTGGTAACAGGAAATAGGCAACGAAAGCTCTTACTACAGTAAATGTATTACTGTTTGATAGTCACTGTAAGTAGATTTTATGATTGGTCAAGTAGTCAGTTGTTAAAAATTAAAACAACAGAAACAGCTGTGAAAGATGTTGATATCTCTTTCCTGTTATGCTCAGAAAGCATGTTCAGAATGGGCTAAGTCATGGAAACCAATGTACCTCTGACTTTTTTCATGATTTCAAAATGGCTGGTGCATTCTTTTTCAGGGTGTGTTGGAGGCAGATATGGGGGATAAGCAAAGGTGAAGAAGATGTGTATAGATAATGTGTAGGGATGATATTGGTAGATTTCTAGATAAGTATTGCAGAGAGTCAGATAGTAACCTGACCACACTTCCTGCCCAGGGTATTGCATCCCTTCGCCTTGGTTCCGCTCTCTGCTTGTGGGTCTTGAGCTCATACCCCTATTCCAGAATGCAAAACAGCCAAATTATTCTGCCGGCATCTTTCCTGCAGATGCCAGAGGAATGAAAACAAAACTTCAGGATGAATGTTTACTTTCATTACTCATATAGGTTGGACAAAGGGATTTGACCCATTTTAACTACAGTAATCAGGTTTGGGACACAAAAACACTCAATAGATTCTATATGACTTTATAATCAAGTTTGAGTTTTTCTTATCCATTTGATTTGCCCTGGAATTGTGTGGCTACAGCCTCTTAATCCTTTCTCAGTCTCCCCTGGAGCAGACTTTTGACATGAAAAATAAGTCATAAGGAAAATCTGATTCATACAGAATCAGGCAAATTTGGTCTTTCTCAAATTCTCAACACCAGCAAATCTATGATTCAGAAAGTTGGAATTTAAAAATGGAGGCGTCTCCTGCTCCTCTTCAGGGTTCTATTAAACTTTAGCTTTTCTCCTTCTGTGGCTTTCTCTATCTGTTTGAATTTCCTTCCACTTACAATGGACTCCAGCAAAAGGATTAAGACCATCTGGATTGGGCTGGGCCACACCTTAACAGAAGTAATCTCATCATCAAAAGGTCTAATTTGCTGAGTTCATTTAAGAGCATGCTTTTCTGGGGTACATACAGTTTCAAACCAGCATATAGGTTATGCTGATTTTGGCATTGATGGGGCCCAACATATAAATTTGAGTTTAACATAATCCTGGTGGAGACACACAGGGAATATGTTTCATTACTTTTTCAAAGTATAACATTGAATGTTATACTTTGATTTCTGTAATCATTTGTATAATGATTTTTTTTTTTTTTTTTTTTTTGCTTTGCAACCAGTACTATACCATCAGCAGAGATTTCCTAAGTGGAAAGTTTTAATACATAATCATTAAAAGTGATTATTGTTTCATACCTGTTATATGCTAGGAATTATACTGGGACCTTTACAAACTTTTCTAAACCCACCAACTTGCAAATGATGAGGAAATGTCAGACTCATTAAGCAATATGCCCATAGTTATTCATTCAATGGGTAGAATGACATTCATGCTTGGGTCTGTCTGATTCCAACACCAGATTCTGCTTTTCTTTGGTACTGTCAGACAAATGGTAAAAGGAAGGAGTAGAGGCAGTAACCTCTGAATCATGCTGGAAGAGAGATGCAGTAGTCAGCATTATATATCATCCAAGTGATTTATCATCCTGCTTATCTCTTATCTTTTTTTATGGTACCCACACAGAAAGTTAGTGTCAAGTCCTCTGGTCCCCCATTGCCCTTACAAATTCATAGCTAGACAGAAGCAATGGAAGAAGAAAGTGACAGTAGTATTCTTTTCCCCAAGCTGATATAGCAATAAACTTGGCAATTTCACTGGACTTTATAACTAGAATTGAAATGAGTGAGAAATTAGAATCCCTAATGGAGGCTCAGGTCCCTACGCATGGCATTCTCCTCACATTCCAAAAATTTCAACATTCATTCACAAGGTTATGAGACTCTCCTCCTTGGGCCATATCATACTGTGACTCCATTGAAATGTGAAAGGAATGGAAATCCTATACATATAAAATTTTAAAAATCATTTTAAACTCATCCAGGACACAAATGCTGTTATAATCTCTCTGCCCATGGCCTGATGACAGGGAAAAATAGTGTACATCAGAAAGAAATTAGTCAAATCTTTTTACAATACCAAAGTCCATATCTTATTGCTGTGGACCATTTGTCTAATTTGTGAAATAAAGGGGTTGAACA
The DNA here is from genome assembly GCF_030445035.2 of Dasypus novemcinctus. Taxonomy (NCBI): domain Eukaryota; kingdom Metazoa; phylum Chordata; class Mammalia; order Cingulata; family Dasypodidae; genus Dasypus; species Dasypus novemcinctus. Next base: position 22,105,384 of record NC_080675.1, read on the forward strand.
AGATTATTATTTTTACCTAGAATTAGCATTGCTTGTATAATTCTATTTCCAATTCTACCTCCAAAACATTGTGCCTTAAATTCTTTCCTCAATCGCTTATAATCTGACTTTTGTCCACCCTTTAACAGTTGACACTTACAAAATTCTTCAAATTGTCAAATTCAAAGGATTTCAATTAGTCCCATTTTTCTTGAGCACTTTGCAATATCTGGAACTTTGTGTCACACCTGAGACCATATGTAGAATGTGTTTATATGAATGACTGTGATTTTCCAAGGAATGATTCCATAGCTTTCATCAGAATTTCAAAGGGGGCAAAGATACAGACAAAAAAGGAATCATTTAACTGATATATTAAAAGTAAAATCTAAAAATACTGAAAACAAAGCAGATTCTGAACACTACAGGGAAGTCAAGAAAACACAGACTAATAAATCTGTGTCTTGAATTTGGTATTAGAGGGTCATTGAAAGCCTCTTGTCAAAGTACTTTGCAAAAGCAGCCAACCTATTCCAAAAATGAATAGAAAAATTAAAGAAAACTGATGAATTGGGAACATCAGATGTCATCGACATATCTCAGAAAGAATTTCTTTCCTTTTAATTACTCTAGTTTTTATGATCTATTGTAATAATTTGGCTCTTAAATTTGGAGCATTCATCTGGCAGGGCATGTAATAGTCACCAATGGAAATCCTTCATCTTAAGAAGAACTTAAGTAGTTTATTCAAGTTGATACAGAGAGTTGTAGCATATCGAGCCTAGAACTTGGGTTTTCAGATCCTCACACCAAAACTCTTCCCACCATACTATATTGCTTCTTAATGATCATTCACACTTAGTTGTTTTTCTCCCAAACTCCAGACAGTCAGAATATAATCATTTAGCTCTTAACCTGATATGGTTGAGAAGAGGATGGACTTTGAATCACAGGATCTAAGTCTGAGTCTGATGTCATCCCAAACCTCAGTTTCTTCATCTATAAAATAGAGATAATATCACATTTACCTCACTGTATTTTTGGTGTAAGGATGCATATAAAGCACTTTACATGCTACTCAGCCCACAGAAATAAGTCAATAAATGTTGACATAATTATTATCATGGCCCTTGTATTGCTCTACTCGGTACAATACAACATTATAGTCACAAGAGAGGGTTTTGAATTTACAAAGACCGGAATTCAGACAAGACAACACCACTCTACATTCTAGCTGGAAATACAGGCAAGCTGCATTCTCATTAAAAGATCAAGACATATTTTTTTTGGAACAGATGAGAAAATGAATTGAGGTTTACAATATTCACCATGCTTCACTATTGGAAAATTCTCATCTATGCCAGCATTGGCTGTGTCATTTTGCATTTAAATTCTATTTTCCCTTTGATCTCAGTGGTCAGAGGAACAGTTAATTTGCATGTCAGACCTCCCCTATCTCCTTAATCCATGAGAGTAGCATTTGTGTTGGCAAACACACCAACTTCCCAGGTGCAAACAGCAAATCTCCCTGTCCTTTGTGAATAAGCTTTTAGTAAACAAAAGTAGCAAGTGCTGAATGGTTCACAGTGACAGCATCAGAAGAAGCTAAGTCAAAGAAGATACAAGGAGCTGAGGCAAAGGGGGGAAAGTGAGATTGCTACTGAGGACCCAGAAGTAGTATGAATAACACAGCATCCTTCTCTGTCACTCTCCACCTGGCTAAGACAGGTTTTCATCACCAAAATGATGCTGAAAGTACCACAGTTGTGACCAGGTGATCATACGATACAGCTATAAATCTTTGTGATAATTCAAATTCCCACAGCATACTCTGAGCGTATAGAGAAGAACCTATTGAAGAGCCTTAGTACCACACAAACTTCTCTAAAATGAGTATTTTATAAGTATTGAGGAATCAAATGACAAAGATATCAGAAGTTTCCCTTCTCTGATTTAATAGCAATAAGAACTCATCCTTACAAAGGTCCTGTTCTAAACATTGAACTAACATTAACTAGCCAGTTTGATTCTGATTAATACTTGTACGAAATATTTTTATTAATCTATTTTACAGCTGAGGAAAATTGCATCAAGGAGAAGTTAAGAAATTTAGCAATACCAAAAAACAATGGGGTGAGGTTTTGCTCCCTGGTGCAAATCCTAGTTTCCAGAAAGTTCTGTGCTGCATTACACAGGAAAGCCAAGAGACCTTTTGCAATCGATACCTCTCCTCACTCACTGACTTCTGATGGTTCTTTTGAATTTCACTGTCAATGTCAAAGTCTATCAGGAATATCTATCTTGATGCCACACTGAATTGTAGGAGGCATGAAAGAGACAACTAATCTATTGAAAATGAATCCCAGCTTCCTCTGCCTCCCGAGCAATTTTCTGACAATATGTCTACATTTTCCAGATTCTCAAAATTACCCCGAAAAAATTAAAGGTATTCAAAAGCTAAATCAGGTGGAACAAGGTTGTTTGTTTGTTTTTCTGTTTATAAAATGAAAAAAAAAAAAAAAGGCTCCCAGATTCATTTTCTGGACCTGAGAATTTAAAATCACTATTCAATCAGTACCACATATAATGAAACGACGTCAGCCTCGCTCCTAGAAGGGTTTATTACCTCTTGTCTCCTGATGTGCCAGGAGGGGAGCTTGCTTCCCCAATGCCAGCTGTTTCAGGAGCTTGGAGCCTGCTTCTCCTCTCAGGACATTAGCGTTAACCTTTCAATCTCTTTGATTTAATCATGTGACCATGTAATTAAATTCCAATAGTCAAGTTTCAGGGGCAAAGAAATAAGAGCTGGGCCAGTTCCATTAAGCCCAAGCAGATGGCAGATACTGCACGTGGAACAACATGCTCAGATTGCATGTAGCTGGCGTTTGTGTTGAGTCCCCAATAAACACATGGAACAAAAAGGTACAGTCAGTCTGCTTAAAGAATAAAGCATTTTCACCTGCTTCCGTGAGATAAGGTGCAATGTATTTTTAATGTACACTTTTATCTCTCCTTGGCTGTAAAGATGGTTTCCACATGATAGTCAAACCATAAGGTAAGCAAAGTTAATAGGTCTGATTTGTAGACAGCATATGGGCCCCGCAGGTTAAAATTAATGCAGTCTTTCTTCTTCTGTTGCTTAAAGCTTTTCAAATGTTGAGAAAGAGCTTTCAGGATTGAGTTTAAAGAAGATTCTTCAAATTGCGTTTAACTGCTGTTAATAGCTAGGTGTTATTTCAACATCTGGTTGAAGTCTGTTTTCTGATTTTACCAAGAAAACATCAACTACATCTCCTTCTTAGTTAAATTAACCTTGTGATGTCAAGGAAATAGTAATATTGATGTTTTCATAAATCATAAATTAATCTGTACATTAGTACAAAATTTGATTAAAAGACTGTGATATGAAATAGGAGCTTAAAATATTCATACCTTTGTAAAAATGTTTCAGTCATTCCAAGCATACAAGCAGAAAGATGTACAATATTGCCTTATGTTGAAAATAAAAATACTGAAAAAAGAGAAAATAATCTAATTACCATCATTGGGCCACTGATTAAACAAATGTTGATGCATCATTAAAATGGAACACTATGTTCAGAAATAATGTTTTATAAATATAAATTGCTAAAGATTCAAATCTGTTTAAATGGATTATGTCAACTTTATTTTTTTTTTAATAATATGCACAGATATGAAAATGGTGACATTAGTTAGCAACTGGTTAGTGGGAATATGCTAATTTTTATTTTGTATTTTATGTGGGATTTTTTTATCAGATTTTAATAAGTATACATTGCAATTACATAGAGAAAGTTATTTACAAATCAATGTCAGAGCATTTTCCTAATTGTCTCAAACCCCAGCTAATATTGGTAGAGAGATCACAAACTAAAAAGTCAATCACTTCATGGTTGTCATTCCACCAGGAACTCAACAGGACAATGTTTGACACAGACAAAAATGCTAAGGTATATATATTTTTACCAGTTTTTATTTCAATGTCCCTTGTATTAAGTGGAATCATTTTAATTTTGATCAAATGACTTTGAAAACCAAGATAATAAACAACACTAACTCAGTTAATACAAAATAACATCGACAGAAATTAAGATGAGAGAGATTACTTTTGAACCATGTGTTATTAGTATTTAAAAGACAATAAAAAGCATGGTTTCTTTATACTTCCATTGAAAAGAAAAATAGTCTGCATTATTTCTGAGTTTGCCTAGTTCCTTTCTTAGAAAGCCTGCTACTCAGCTCAGTCTTTAGGTCTCTCTAATAGCAACACACAGAGAAGGGTTCGTACATATAGACTTATCCTCAGAATACCCCTGCAATGCAGGCCAACAATGGAGCATAGAAGAGCACAGAGGTTAAGTGACTCAATCAAAGGAACTCTGTGGCTGAGCTCTTAATAAAGTCCATGTCTCCGTGTCTCAGGGTAGGCTCTCTTCAAGGTGGCTTTGGTGAGGGGAACATAGTATACTCGGATCTGAGTCTCTTTCATGTGCTTCCAGGAAAAGGCAGCAAGTTTGAGTAATACTGTGGAGAATACTAATAGGTCTCCTAGCAGAAGCATTTTTCACTTTGCTAGAAGTTTTCCTTAAATCTCCAAAGGATGCAATTAAATTGAGCTTCTAGAGATCTCTTGCCAGGAGGTTTGGTTTCAATGATTTAATGGAACATCCTTAGTTAGGAAACATAGAATCTTTGGATATTCCTCACACAGGTTTGACTAGCCAAATGACACTCCACAGATGCCACCAGAAAATTTGTCATTTATTTTGGTAACTTTCCAAATTATTTCTTTTCTATAGCAAAAGTTCTCTGGGTAGAGTTGCAACTTTGCCTAAAACATTGCATTAGTATTCTGTGACTTGGGAAATATCTTCAGCCAAGTCCTCAAAGAGATCACAGATGGAAAATTAAAAAAAAAAAAAATGTGTTCTGAGTTCAGATGTATCACTGAAAATGTCTGGGACTCATTTGCTATCTTCTTACAGGTAGTGGCCGTTACCCCAGCCATTGCCTACCAGCTGGCTTTCTCCTAATTGTTCTCATGTGATTAAAGGCAACTTCCATTCATAACATGGAATAGGACATTCTCCAAATCAAAGAGATGAAAGTTCCCCAGCTTTGGAATAAAATGGTCTTTAGGGTGATATTACCTTGATTAATAGCCAAAAATAGTTGACTCAGAAGGAAAGTTAAAAACTATGACATGGGACTGTATAAGATAGTATAACTTCATGTAAAACACAAATATGGGGGATGTTGCACATATAATACTGCTTTTAAATATAAATAAACACAAATATACTAGATACAAAGGAAAAGAATAGCATCTATGTACAGCAGGCAAGGCATAGAGAGATTGAGAGGTGATAAGTTTTGTTTGTTTTTTGTTTATTATTATTGGAATAATGAAAGTGCTCTGGATATGAGTGAGGTGATGAATGCACAAATAGATGATTACACTGAATACCATTGATTGTACTCTTTCGAAGAATTTATGCTTTATTAATATGTAACAATAAAATTGATTTGGTAAAAAATAAAACAATTGGGAAGGTTTGCAAATAACATGAATAAGAAGCCAAATATTCAAATTTTGCAACTGGTTCACTGAAAGACTAAGAAGATATTTAAGTTGTAGCTTAACAAGAGTCATGGTCTCCTCTTCATTTTTTAAAAAAAATTAGAATATTATTATGGGACTTTTACTTTAAAAATAAAGATAGCTTTTATTTTGTTTATTTAATGAAATGAACCCAACATTACAAGAAAAAAAATTCTCAAAAAGCATTTTCTGCTGCGACAACTAGTAAAACACACCAAGGCGGAAAATGCAAAGTGCATTTCTTGGATAGTCCTCAATGAAAAGGAAGCAAGTCAAGAAACAGAAGTATTTCCTCAAGCAATTTGGAAAAATATGCTCCCCAGTACAGATGTTACAGCAAATCAGACCATCATATAGTGCTCTGTTTGAAGATTCTATAATAATTTATCAACTCAAATCATTAAAACATCCCCTGAACTAATAAGTAACATATCATTAAAAAGAGAATTCTAATTGACTTTAAATAATATATTTATAGAAATCTTCAGCAGCTTCAAACATATTTTTAATAACACCTTGTTGTACCTCATGTTTGCAGAATATTTTTCTTTGCTCACTGACTTCCTTACTAAGAGCTGCATTAATGTGAATTATTTGATCTAGATTATGTTCATAGTATTGTTTTAATTCCCATGTATAATACAGAAGTACTTTTTGTATGTGGTATCAGTGAGCACTCGGCCCTAGTGGGAAAGCATATGGAAGTAGGCAGGTGATGACTGCCAATAATGTGTTTGAAATGCCTTTAATTGTTCAGGAGGAAAGTGAAAGTATTAAGCTTTAAATCAATATGCATGCTGAGATTGTCAGAAAACTACCAGAAGGAATAGAAATAGAATATGTATCTTCCAAATCAATTGAGGAAAAAACATTTCATAAGAGGCACAGTTAAACATAAGGATATAGAAAGGCTAAAAATTAGAGGAAAAAAATAACAAGATGTCAGTAAAAAGAAAGCTGGTATAACCACATTAATAACACTCAAACTTTAAGGCAAGAAAATACTTCCTTGAGGAATGAAGAGGGTCACCACATAATTATAAAAGAAATACCTCACAGAAAATATATAACTGTTCTAAAGTCTGCACATATAATAACAGAGATGGAATCAAATGAGAAGAAAAATTGATAGAAATTTACATATGCACAAGCATTTAACACATTAACTTAATAATTGATAAAACAAGGATCATGTCCAAAGAAGTGATAGGAGATCAACTGAAGCACAGTTAGTTTGTTCTAATCAAGCTCCATAGAATTCTGTAAACAACAATTAGGAAAAAACATCCTTTTCAAGATAATTGACCAAATTACTAGGCCATAAAACAAATCACAATAAATACCAAAGATTTGCTAGCCTTCAGGTCTTGTACTCTGAATTAAAGGAAAGTAAATTAGGAATAAGTAATTAAAGATATCTGTTAAAATTTTGAAATTTAGAGGCAAACTCCTAAATAACCTATTGATCAGAGAAGATATATCAATCAAATCACAAAAGTTTTAGAACTGAATATCAATTTAAAATTACATATTAAAACTTGTAGGCAGCAGCTAAAATTTTATTACTTAGAGAGGAATGTATACCCTTAAAGGATTTTATTAGAAAGAAACAAAATTTTTAAAAATATTGCAGAGAATGTAGCAAACTAACATTTAATATTCAGTATATATAGAAACTTGAAACAATAAGGAGAAAAATGAACAAAATTTATGAATAGATAATACATACATGAAAACAATATCAAACACAACAGGAAACGGGGGAATACAAATTAAATAAAATCAAATAAGACACCATTTCCATACCGAAGGCAAACATTTCAATGTTTTGCAATGGGAAAGGAGAATATAATAATTGTGGTAATGATAATTGGTACACACACTTTGGAAGACAGTTAGGCAGTATCTAGTAAAGCTGAAACTGAAAGTTGAGCGTTCAATCTAGAGATACAAATTCTAGGTATATATGGTAAGGGAACTTTCGTACATGACAGAAGGAGACATTACAAAAATGCTCCCTGAAGGATAGTTTATGATAATACAAAGTATAAACCAACAGAAATGTTCATCAAATGAAAGTAAAATTAAAATTTATATATTCATACAATGATATATTTATACACCAAAACACTTTTAATACATTGAAATTGAATGACTTAAAGTAACATGGGAACATTTCTAAAACATAAGATTGAACAAATAAAAGCAAGCTGAAGAAAGATTTGTTGAGTTTGAAGCACTTTATGTAGAAATCTAAGAACATGCAAAAAACACTATATACTGCTTATGGACACATGCATGTAGTAAATATTTTAAATGGATTCATGGGAATAATAAACAATGAAATTCAGTATGTAGTTGAGGAATGAAAGAGGATTCTGGGGTGAGGAGACTACAGGACTTCAACTATATTTGTGATATTTTTAAAATAAAGATCTGAAGCAAATTTAGAATAATAATAAGAGCAGACAAATCTGGTTGATGATACATGAATGTTCCTCTTATTACTCTACTCTCTTTACTTCCTTGTATCCTTAAAATATTTCCTAATAAAGGGAAGTGGATGTGGCTCAACTGATAGAACGCCTACCATATAGGAGGTCCAGGGTCCAAACCCAGGGCCTCCTGGCCGGTGTGGTGAACCGGCCCATGTGCAGTGCTGCTGCGCACAAGGAGTGCTGTGCCATGCAGGGGTGCCCCCGTGTAGGGGAGCCCCATGTGCAAGGAGAGCGCCCCACAAAGAGAGCCACCCCCGCATGAAAAAAATGCTGCCCACCCAGGAGTGCTGCCGCACACATGGAGAGCTGACGCAGCAAGATAGATGCAACAAAGTAGAGACACAGTTTCCCAGTGCTGCCTGATAATACAAGCAGATGTAGAAGAACACACAGCAAATGGACAGAGAGAGCAGACAATGTTGGGGGAAGAGGAGAGAAATAAATAAAAATAAATCTTAAAATAAATATATATATATATATATTTCCTAATAAAAATGAAATCAAGAAAAAATGAAATAATCAAGCAATAAACTATATAATCAGCTAGGACATAAATACTACATTCTTCTTCAGAACTTGAGAAAATACTCTATATGCATTTAAAGTATACATCAGAAAAAGAAAAGAGATGTATTGCCTTTGCCCAAAATATGCTTTTGTTTTTTTAAATTATTGGTACTTCCTAAGCAAAAATAAACAAAGAACTCAAAGTAGACACACAAAAAATTTAATGATACAAATTTTATTAAATTTTATAAAGAGGGACGTGTGAACAATATTGTAAATTTCTGTATGAAATAATTCTTCTTAAAATCCTTTGCCCAAAACTAGTATGATAAAACAAGCTTCTGGTTTTGATTCTAAACTTTTCATTTGTTAGGGTCAGTCTGACATCATCCTTGCACATTACTCAGAACTTAATACAATATACTTTGTGCCACTGATAACAAATGTGGTTAAGAAATTTATCTGACAAAACATCTTTACACACATTTGAATTAAATTCTCCCTCTACATACACATATATTTCTTGGTTCCTGATTATTCTTTTGTTTTCAAATTTTAAAGCACATAAAACAAAAGACAAATGGTTGCTAATAGGATGATAGCATCTGCGACAGAATTTTTGTATATATATACTTCAGGCTACTTCTTTCAATGAGCTATTAAATCATCAAAATTTGGGTCAAATGATTTCTGCTCAAGTAAATTGTTACCCAAAATAAATATATTGGGGCTCTCAAGAGGAAACTGTAGAACAGAAAATTAATAATTTGTAAATTTATAGATTCTCAAGTCATTTCCAAATGTATATGCTTACATTTATGATTCTGCTGCCAAATTTCAGGGAACTCTTAAGCCTCATTAAAGTAATGGTCATTTTGACAGAAAATGTTTCAGAAATCCCACAGAGATATGGAGTTTCTGTCCACATCAGTTACTGAGCACTTACTGTGGACAAAAGATTGTATATAGGTGCTATGAGTTAAAAGGATGTGGTAAGTTATTTGAAAAATAAAAGACAAATTTTAAGCCTGCTAACTCACGGTTTAAAATCTACTTACTCAAATATTTTTTTTTTGGGTCCTATTATGTGCCAAAAGTTGTGCTAAGTTCTGTACAAAACAAATGTGGCTCCTGCTTTCACAAATCTTGTAATTTAATGGGAGACAGGCATTAAACACATAATCACACAGATAAATGACTACTTGGAGTTGGTTATCCTTTATATCATTCTGAGAGCAGATAAAGAGACAGACAGAATTCCTCATTATATCTAGTCAGAAGACCAGGCCCTCTTTTTGTTCAAGAAACAAAATCCATCCCAGATATTTGGGTAAAAGAGAAAAATAGGTATTTTGCACAATTATATAAAGAAATGAAGGAGAAGGAGAAAGGGGACTACCAATAGAAATATTAAGTTCAAGAACACACCTGTTATGGGTTGAATTGTGTTCCCCCCAAAATATGTGGAAACCCTAATCTCCAGTACCCCGGTATGAGACTTTATTTGGAAGTAGTTGATTATAGATGGAATTAGATTGAAATGAGCCATACTGGAGTAGGTTGTGCCCTTAATCCTCATTAATATGACTGGAGTCCTTACAAGAAGGGAAAGGAGACATAGACAGATTCAGGGAAGGCAGCAACATGGCAGAGTTGGAGATGGAGTTATGCTGCCACAAAACAGGACAAGAATTTCCAGTCATCACCAGAAGCCCAAGAGACACACATAAAATAAATTCTTCCCTACAGACTTTATGGAGGACATGGCCATGCAGGTACCTTAATTTCAGACTTCTGTCCTCCAGAATAGTGAGACAATAAATTTCTGTTGTTTTATGCCATCCAGTTGTGGTACTTTGCTACAGCATCCCTAGGAAACTACGACGACATCTGAGTGATTGTTCTCTGGGAATGAGGAAAATACGGTGTGCTGCATTGCCACTCTCCCCACCACGATGTCCACCTCTTCTGGACATTCATGTCTCCAGGAATTTGTTGCAAACTCAAACAGCAACAGGATGTCTGGGAAATTTATGTTTAGGCTTACATCTTCTTTAGTACCAGATAGCACCAGAAGGATGCAGGAATGGATGCCGAGTGTGAATTGACTGTATGCAGCACAGTATACTCTTTGGCTACTCATGATCCATAAATTAAACTTGAAGAAAAAAAAAATATATAGGCATCTGCCTAATATATCACAGCTATCTATGCCTTAATCAAATAAAAATAGGCTTACATTTTCCTCAAGTTTTTTCAGTCATCATCTTTCCATTCATAATCACAAAGTGATAGTCTGTAATTTGAGGAGTAAATGATAAATTTATCATATTTATATAAAATTATAGGGAAAAAAGAAAATAAGTGAAAAGTCAATTTACATATATGTATCATGATATATATATGTATATAAAATATATCAAAGCAAGAAAGAAATCAGTAGTGATTACGAATACCTTAATCTGCAAAAGGTCACAAAGTCATAGTTTTTGTTTATGACATCTTCTTTTATCTTCTTCCCATTCCATGTTACTTTGGCGTCAACCAGCATTATGACTATGACCGAGCAGGATCCTTTGCTTGGTCGAGTAACACAAATCCACATTGCTGAGGGCCTTTGTTCTTGTGGTTTATAGTCTTGCATCTAAATTTTGACAACTTCCATCTTTTAGGGCCCCTTGCTAAAAACTCAACTCTGGTATTCATAACTATACCATCAGAGGAAAATACCAATGCAGCAGAGAGACAGGGTCCATAAATACATGGAAGTCAAGATTCAAGTAGTTTGTACTATATTTTAAGAATGTTTACCTACCCCATTTCTCTCTTCTCCTTACTTATCAAGGTTTGTTTCTAATTAATTCCATAAGTTATCAAATTTCACCATCTGAATTTGCTCAGTGGGCCTCTCTATTCAGTGACCTTTGGGACAGCTTAAAGTCATTTCCCATATGACATTTAACTATGGACAAACAGTACCATGTATTAGTGACTAACCCTGATCATATATCATATTCAGAAGGATTGCACCTCCAATCTCTAAGAGCCTTTTCTCCCAGGTGGTGCTGTAACTGAGTTTTTGATACTCTCTTATATGGTTTTGAAAAGCCAGCTGCTTCAGGCAGTTTGGGACACATGGTAACATAAATTAATCCTATGGGCTTGAGTCCATTTTCTCAATTCTTGTGCTAAATACAACTCCACTGATCAGAAGCAATGTTATATCACCATGATGATGTCTCATTTAGTTCACAGATGCAGAAATATGGTCACAAGGAAGTCAAATCCATATACAAAACCATTGCCTACTCCAATCATGAGGAATATATGCCCTTTACCTAATGGAAGGAATCCAGTGTCATCATCTGCCATCAGATAGATGGATGGCCCACCTGTAATAGTGCAATGTGAGTCAAAATGTTTGTCTCTGCATTTGACAGTTTGGGTATTCAGCATTGGCTGAATCAAATAAGCCATCTTGTTGAAAAATATTTTTAGCATTCATCCTCACTTTAATGAACACTTTATCCATGAACTCAATGAAAAAGAACAGAGAGATGGCTGGGGAAAGAGACTGACTGCCATCCACATAGTGGGTCATCTTATTGACCTGTCATTGAGAGCTTCCTATGCTAAGGATGTCCTCTGAAGGGAAATCACGTAGATCAAGAATATCTTTATAGGTTCTACCAGTTCTGAAAGGTCCTCCCACATACTTCTTCCCTATCATTCCCTCCTTGTTATCAACCCTCCAAATTATGCCCATACCTATGACAATCTTTGCTTCTAACGAAAGTGGGCAATTAAATGTACAACGAGAAGATCTGCCCCTTTGCAAGATTTATCTTCCCAATAGTTTTTCCAGGAAATAGGTAGAGGATGAAGAAAAGATCACAATGAAGAAAGAGGAAACCTATTTAGTGGAATCCCTTACTCAGGCAACATACTTGTGCATTTGGACAATCTTATATATATCATTTCCACTTGACATCATAGGAATTCTTCTGCTGAAGAACACTTATATATGGTCAGCTGATAAAACACTATCCCATTCATGAAGATCATGGTTGCACCTGGTTCTCAAGTGTTTAGTCTCTGCAAACAGGTATTATCAATACAGGATATGTTTCTCAAAAGGAGTTTAGAGATTTAGGGAAGAAGACATGATTTTGTTTCAAACTCCAGAGGTCTACATGGTTAATCTCATATCAGGACTTGCCAGAGTTTCCAAACGTCATGACCATCTGCCTCAAACACTTTCAGCACCATTGATTTTCCTGAATCATTAGGCCCAAGTGGCATAGCAGCTTGTACCACAGCCTGAACATGCTGGAGAATCTCCTTGTTACAGAACACACTTAAAAGTCAGAGCCTTAGAGGTTATTGGGTAAAAGTATTGAAGCAGCACATCCAAATATAAAACATATTGCTTTTAAATGTCAAGAAGCCCACCATGAATGGAATATCCATAAATACTGAGCTGCCACTGAACTCCAAGAAATTTGAAAAAGGTAGCAGGTCCCTAAATTTTTTGTGGGGATTTTCTCCTAACTTTCAGAATATATATGAAATACCAAGCAGACACGTATATCTTTTACTTACAGCTCAGGAAGTGATGCCACATGATGCCATTAAATAATAGGCCTGTGTGACATCTCTGTAATGGTTAGACATTCAAGGGCCCTGGGAGTACTTTGTGATATAGCCATGATAAATGTTAATGAAAGTGAAAGCAATCCATTTTGATCTTCTCTACTTATTGTTATTAAAAAAAAAAAAAACAGAAATTTCCAGATTGATAGTTACATACCAGGTGCTGCAGCTGAGTTAACTTTGTTCCAGTAGAGACCACATCTGCAGCAACAATAGCAACTGGAGTTTCCACTTGATTAAGCTTATATTAATCCACTCCCACTCTCCAAATCAAAGCTAACTACTTCGTGGGCCAAAGAAGCAAGCTAAATGGGGATATGACAAAATTACCACACTTGCACCTGGAGTCAGAGAATTGAATGAGTAGCTGTGACACCCCATGGTGGTGATTAAAGTCAGTTTTCTATTTGTTAACTTTAGATTAAATTTAGTTGGCTTAACATCTATTTTATTCAAGGTCATGATGAGCAATTATCCACTCTTGGGAAATGTGCATAACTATTTTTCTACCACCATATCCTTACTGCCTATTATAAAGACCATGTCCACTCTGTACCTGGTGGTTAATGTTGTCCTTTGACCATCTTCATTCGAAGATTCCATTGTCCTCACTTAAACAAGGAGCCCATTTCAAGAGCAGTGAATAAACCTTCATCTGTTGCCAAAAGAGGAGCTCTAATCAATGTATTTTTTAATGTCTTGGTAAAAGAAATATTTTTCACACTCTCTTGGGAGACATAATTAGAGGTTAGGGTGAGGCACATGATAAATCGCTCCAATGTTTCTATCTTGCTACATCTGCTATTCCTTCCCCTACAATACATCAAGGAATTTCTTGTACCTCAACTTCATTTAGCATGATCCACCACTGAATTCAAGTTTCATTCATCCAATCCAATAATCTGAAGAGTTATAATCATTTTGAGCTGCTTGGGCAACCACATTGAATGCAATCGTTGATAAGTGTACCTATATTGTTTAATTTGGCTCAATTGATTTACAATTTTCCTTACCTGGTATCTCACCTATAATCCTTGCCACATGCAATCCCCAGGCTTCTTCTGATCAAAAATGGCAAAATATTGTGCTCATTTTGATGTTTAGCCTTTTCTTGATTCACACTTTGCACTTGATCCCTACTGACATACTGGGAGCTGACTCTTACTCTAGGTCTGGTAACCCTGAATGGTAAACTTAAGCTGTGAGGAGAAATGTCATGCCTTGTGTGTTAGCCACTTCAGGTGAGTGAGTTCTCCAATTTCATCCAAAATGGAGGAAGTATTTCTATTGGTAAGAAGACGCAGTGGGTGGGGGTCCAGTATACTCAGATTCATCTGAATTCACCCAGTATTCCATTCTTCCTCAATCTGTACATTAAACTTTGCAGAGGATATCTGGTTAGGCTGTTACACGACTCACATTACAATTCAGCAACAAATAATATTAAATGTTTGCCAACAAATGCTCTGAAACTACAATTATAAAATATTGTAGAAGGTAGTCATGGATACTCTGGACCTCAGACTTGCCTTGAGTCAAATATTTAAAACCCTGAGCTTGTGTTTTCTTTCTCTAAACACTCCAATCTAGTCAGAAACAGCCAATCTACCCACAATTATCACATTCATTATTCCCATTGTAAGATTCTATTGAAGCAAACACTCTGTCCACCAAAACTTTGACTTTAATAGGCACTTCGTTCCAGGTGACTTCTGGTAATAATCTCAGCAACTGCTTTTTTTTTTCACTGTAAGCCATGAATTACCATTATCCCAATATGCACTAATAAAATTGTCACCCTTTTCAAATACAACCATATTAGGTAATCAATACCAGACTAATATCTTTGGGTAAAGGGGCTTGCTATTAGTTTTGGTAAACAACACTTTGCCTACTAGGATAAAAATGTAAGAAATTGAAATGTTCCGAGTTATTTGAAGCAGAAACAGATTGAATCCAGATATTTGGTGTGCACAAAATCAGTGAAAGGAATGGAGGAGGAGAATTTTACTCTTGAACTCTTGAGTTCAAGGTTATACTGCTGTAACCTTAATTCAGAGATCAGGTCTTTTATGCAATCATATCTTGCCACTATCAAAGCTAATAGCTAGTTACAGGGACATTGATGATGACAACCCAAACTTACTGCTTCTGGTACCCAAATCCAAACATTAATAGGAAGATAGCCTCCACTGCACTTCTGCCTTGAACAGTCTGCACACGTGTATGTGATTGGCAGTACCTATTTCACATATAGAACCCCAGACACAAAGAAGCCTGGCAAGCATGGTTGCTTCATTTCCAGCTTCCTGCCATAAATGGAAGGTATACAGAAGGAGTTTGGAAAAAATACTGAATACCAATCAGCCATATCTAGGACGTTGCCTAAAGGTGAATACTCAGAGCTTGCCACAGCACTAAACATTTTGTTCTCTTCATTTATCCTTGAAGACTGCTGTGTTTTAAAAAGCCCTCTCTATTGTTAGTTTCGCTGTAGTCGGTTTTAGCATACTGAATACATTGGAAGAGGGATTAGAATAATTACCATCCACATTATGGAGAAATGCTCTGGATGTGGTATATGCTTTATATGCATTTAAACTTATTTAAAGCTTATACCAAATTGAGAAAGAAACTATGGTTATAGGTTAAGCAACTTGCCCAAGGTCACATGACAAGTAGAAAGCCAGGTCGCGATTGTCACACAGGCATCTCAGCTGTGCTGAAGACTAGCCTAAGGCAGGTTACGCACTTCAGAAATGTTTGCTTATACCAATTCTCTCAAGCCACCCGTTAGAGTGAATAGGAGGTGGTTTATAATGATGTGTTTGCCAGGTTGCTGAGCAGTTTGCCATGCTCTAGTCAAGGGGATTAAACTTTTCTGCAGAGTTCCTAGATTCTAATAAAAATATTGAGCCAGATCAGAGAGAATCTGTGGGAAGCTGCCTCTATCCAGCAAATGCATATAGGCATGGTAATATTGACAAGGCACGTTTATTAAAAAGTAGGAAACATGGTGGCAAATAGATCCATAATGGCAGAGACCTCACTGAGAGAACTTAGTCTTTACTGTTATTATTAATGATAATTAATAATATTAATGATAATTTGCTTCAGAAGGAAAATGATTCTAAATATAGTCAGGAGTTGGTTGGGTCATTATTCCCTTGAGTGCCTTGTGTTCCTTATAAAATAGACAGTTTGGGGAAGAAAATGTTCAAGTTGGTCATTTCCAGATTTCCTTGCTTTTATCTGAAGAATGGTATGGCTCACCCAAGCTCACAGCAGAGTCAACATTAATTGCTTGTTAATAATAATAAATATGAGAAAAACTACTTGTGAAGCAGGATGGTACAGTGAGGGAGAGCTGCTGATCTGGAATCCAAACTCGTTTTTCAAAATTTAACTCTCTCACTCATTGTCATATCTTTACCAGTCCTTTCTGGGGGTTTCAGTTTTCCCACATGTAAAATGGGCGATGCACTTCATGATAACAAAAGAGTCTATAAATATACATTTCTCTTATCAGATATTCTAATACTAGCAAAAACACAGGAGAAATTTCAGCAGCTATCCAACAGGTCTTACAACAAAATGGCATTGCTACCATTGTTTGTACTCATCAAATCGTAAGTAGCAGAAAGTGGAAACGGAAGTCTCAGAATTACTCATAGGGTCCCTTATTCATTCTGCATTTTAGAAAATAAATGTGGCACCTTCAATGCCTGGTGGTCTTTAATGCTCATCCTCTTTATGTCCATGTGGGTAATGCTTTCAAGAAAAGCTGCTTAGTATAAAACCATAAACCACTTCAGAAAAATAATCCAATTCCCTTTACACCTGTCAAGCTTTTGTAGACTTAGCAAGAAGGCACACTTATAAACAACTTGCCTTCTGGTTAAATGAATTGTCAAGGATTGTTACAACCAGAAGAAGGAAGCAGGGCACAAGAGAATGAGTCACCCATTTTCCCAGCTTCCAGCCAATGACTGAGAAAATTGGTGAGGGCCTACAAGTATGGTTCAAATAATTGGATCATGAAAGAAAATTGCTACAGCATAGGGACTGCCTGCTCTGAAAATTCTTTTGGTTTTACGTTAGCTTTTAAGTATCCATAGGACACACTTGATCTAACACACCAATCAGTTTGATTTTCCATTTTACTCACTTATTTTTATTTCCATATTAATTTGGTAAAGTTGATTTCACTTGATTTCATTCAAAGAATTGAATGGTAGTTAATTTTTGTTTGATTTTTTGCATTTTGTGTTTTTTTCATTTTTATTTTTAAGGTATATTAAAAATAAACTTGACAATAGTCAAAGAAGTGGAAAGGTGAAATATTTATAAAATAAAATAAATTGGCCACCATCATGTAGCAAAGTAAGTACATTCATGTACACCGTTCAAATTCCAAGAATTAAAAGAGTCAGAGATTAGAATACCTCATTTTAATTAAATAAGTGGGGTAACCCTGTGGGCTGTCTTAGACCTACCTACAAGTGTAATCATATCTCTGGCAAATTTAGGGCAGCCTTGAGCAGAATTGTGAAATAGGTGTGACAGGTTGGATTCCCAGGGAAGCAGACTCAGACAGAGATTAACATTCAAGAGGTTTATTAGGGAGGGTCTTGCAATCCACATCTGTGAAAGGGAAGCAGAACAGGGCAAAGGGAGAAGCAAAGCCATGATAAAATACCACAGGAAGCCTAAACTGACCCTCTGTCATGTTCTGAAGATGGTATGACCTTTCAGAGATGTTCCAAGTTGGCATAAAAGATGTAGACCTTCACACTCTATGTCCATTAGTATTTGGGGAGTGTGGCCTGGGGAAGAGGAAGGAATCTTAGTGAAGAGTTCTTTCTTTAGGTTCAACAATATCTAAGGGGGCTGGAGGCAGACAGCTTTCTACCAACAGGACTTCCAGGTATGCCCATATGCAGGAACTATCTCCAAATTTGGAGTCCTTTAACTAGTGTTGACTTATCTTAGTGGCCTATGCTCCAAACACTTCCTTTTCTCCTTTCTCTATCCAAGCTCAAATCCTTTCTCCCATCCTCTACTGGAAATTGTTCTTTTTTGGATAAATAGCATATTCCCAGCTCCCATCACAGTGAGTACACATGCCACCAATAAAAATCTAAGCAGCATGCATACATTTGATAAAGATGCCTGAGATCAAAGGAAAGAGGATAATGGTGGATATTTCAAATACGTGGAGAATGACAGAGCAAACAATAAGGACAATGGGGAATTTAATTTCCTTAATTTCCTTGATTAATTGACACTATTAGACAGGTACATACCCCTGACACTGCTGTTGGGAGATTGCGTCATTTAAAAATTGTCAAAATGTGTGCCCCACCAGGAATTCCAGAGACTTCCAGAGAAGTTCAAAAGGAAACTAATATGTTTTAAATTCTACATTAAGTCAAGCAATAGGTGAGCATGCCCAATGCACAGCAGTAATGTTAGCAAACCCACGCTCAAAGCTTTGTCACTCCTGGTCACAAGAGATGGCACTCCTCATCTTTTGAGGATCATATGGAAGAGAAGACTGTAAGAGCTTTGCTCTTGTTACTGTGAGCAGTGGAAAGCATTTCGTTCTATCAAGAGTGAGGGAAAAGGAAAAGAAAAAGGTAGAAATGGCAGGAAAAGAGTGAGAAAGAATTAACATAACTGACTGCTATGTACTAGGCACTCTGCTAGTAATTTTAAATGAATTCTCACAGCAACACTTTCATAGGTATTTTAATTATACCATTTTAAAGATATGAAACCAAATATTAAAGGGTAAAGTTATTTGACCAGGAAACACAGTTGGTAAATGAAAGAGCCAAAATTTGAACTCCAAAGCCTATGCTGTTGGCACTGTGGTGTATGTCATGGAGAGTCTTGAAGAACTTAGTGACGCCAGTTGAATGTTCTTATACTTGAAAGGTTACTATTTAAATTTTGATAACTTCTTTGCTTAGGTGTGAATTTCTTCGTATTTCCTAAATTGACCTGATTATTTTAACTCATATACTCATGCCACAAATGGCATGAATGCTTAAAATGTGTTCATTAACATGTCTACAAAACATGTTTCCTATTTTCCCTAAAAATAGCATGGCACTATGTCACACCACAATTTACTCATCCATACTTCGATCACTGATCTGTAAAACCTAAGTTCTTTTCTGCTTTTAAATTTGTTTCTTGTTGTTTGGTTTCGTTTTGTCCATTAAAATGTTGGTAATTTTGGATAAATGTTCACATTTTTCTTTCTCTTTTCCTTCCTTCTGCTTGTTGTTACTGCTTTATAAAACAGAATTGCTTGATAGTTAATTAATTCATTATTGAAAGCTATCTTTATTAAAATAAACTTTCAAAATCTGTTTTCTTGAAAATTTGTCTTCCTCATTATGGAAAATTAGTAGAGATTAATAAGAATGTTACTTTTTCACAGTGACTCCAGTTTTGATTTGTCTGTAAACATTATTTGTAATATTCATGAATGGCCAGGTATAATTTTAACATTTCAATAAAAATGCCATTAAATAATTTAATATTTACTTTGATAAATTCCTTTTAATATGTTACTTTAATCCTCTCTAGAGATAACAGTATCTAACATTAAGAAAATAATTATTTTACTAATTTGGTTATATTTTATTAAATTCCCTTTACAGAATTAATGAACCTTTAAAAATTTCATACCAAAACTAATGATTGAGAAACAGAAATAACACGTATAAAAGAGGTCTCCAGATAATGATAATTCAACTTGTGTTCCAAAGATCAACTTCCAACTACACAATTAAAAGCCTTTCATTGGAAATAGCAATCATTAGACTATTATAAATTATTGGAAAGTCTGCATTATATAACCATCTTTAATAAAACATTTCATTATTATATTCAGGTATTTGATATAAGCAAATAAAGCTAATTTATAGCCTGGGTTAACTAGGCAAATGCCTTAAAGATTAAACATTTTGAAACTAACGACACATTTTTGTATGTTCAGTAGCGATTATATAAATGTATGGAGGTTTCTAGAAAGAAGTGTTCTGTAATCGTTCTAAAAACTTATCCTCAAATTTTGTAGACCACAATTGTTAATTTTTTCTGAGTCCGGAGATCAGAAGTGGCAGTAAGTGTTAAAATCTGTTCCATACCATTCAAAATAAACCACGGTTATCATTTAGTATTTTACTGAGTATAATTCTCACATTTCCTTCTCTGTTGATTATTTAAAGTTTAATAGCTATTATATAAAAGGCCTGCAAAGATAGAAGATACACTCAATATTTTAAAAAACAATCTTGCTGTATAATACTTTCATTGTAGAGAAATCTATGTTTGATCATTTTTATTGAAATAAAGGGTTTTATAAATGTTTACTAGACATAGTAAAATAGCTTGAACTTCCCTGTTTTAAGGAAAAGATAACTGAATCATTAAGTATCCAATTTGAATTCTACTTACTTCTCTTTCTGTTTGGAATTTTTCAGCTGTAAATGGGTTTAACGAACACCAGTCACTGCATCGAACACTTGACATAAGTTATCTTAAGTCCTTAAAAGTATTGGTAACCTATTTTACGTATATGGAAACTGAGGCTCAGAAACATTAATATCACACAGGTGCAGAGTGCAGTTCTTTGTAACTGTACAACTCATGACTTTAACCATTTTGCATGCTGCTTCCCAAATATACCAACTTTACTGTTTCTGTAACTAATGGAGAACATATCGGTCTTTAAAATAAAGTCAGTGAAACTGCATTTTTGAAATGCTCTCTGTATCTGTCTCCATGCATGTCACTCTGAATTTTACAAGTGCATAGGTCATAAATCAACCCAATTAAGTAAAGCTAAACTTCATGGAAAATTAGCAAGGGTGAAACAAAATTTAAAGTAAAAAAGGAAAACAACTTAATGCTATCAACCAGGAAACTCATGGTTTCTATTAGAAGAAGAACCCAGGGAGATGAATGGTCTCATCCAGCATCCAAAGGAGACTGAACTATGAAGCCCAGGGTTTTGACATCACCTCCATATATTTTCAGAAAGGAGCTGTGATTTGATTTATTGAGCACTTGGTATGTGTCAGGCACTATGCTAACAGCATGGGACGAAACGTTTTATTTAATCCCCGTAATCACCCTATGAGGTGAGTATTGGTATATGTACCCTGGGTATATATGAGGCAGCTGAAGCTTAAACAGGTCCAAAGCACAAGGCTAGTGAGGATTGGAATAGGGATATGCATCCACCTCTACAATGCTTTGAACTCAGAATTAAAGGAAATCATCCTGCTTTAATAATTTAGCTTCCTATCTAGTAGACTGTAGTCCCAAAGATGTTGCTGTTCTCAACATCGTATATGGTGGGGTCCATTACAAAGTAACTCAATTCTTAGTTTCTCCATATCTCAGAAACCCTAGTGGAGCATATTGCATTTCAGTTAGTAAGGACTGGTTTGAAAAATATTTAACAATAAAAATAGTAATGGGCCAACCTATCAAAACAGACACTGGCCCAAACACAACAAAAATTGTTTCTAGATCATAGGAACACTGATATAGATTTATACCTACTGAATAACTTCCCTAGAATCAATTGAACTATGTAGTCAAGGACTAGAAGAGAAGGTATTTGTTTCAGCATACAAATATCTGATCTGTTACCTTTATTGAGCAAAGAAAGAAGGAAAATATTGGTAATATAGACCCAGTAAGTGAGCTGCTGTGAGATTACTTTAACTAAATAAACAGAAGTGTACAGAAATTTTTAAAAAAACAAACAACACACAACTCAGCTGAAAGGATACATGCCTCTTAATTACAATCAGATTACGAAGTTAAGATTAGTATTGATTGCAAAGAGTAGCTGTGTAACAGCTGGCAGACTATCACATCTACATTATAGAGCCTCTAAAATAGTCTCCCATTTGGTTGCTACTGACCTACAATCTGTCAACCTAGATGGAATATAGATGCCATAGTTGTTGATAGACTAGAATGAAATAAAATTGTCATTTAAAATGATGTATTTTGGAAATAGAAATTTATTCCCTTAATTTTTAAAATGTTTTCATTTCCCAATGTCTTCTGAGCACTCATTCTCCGGACACATTTAATGCTTTTTCCTGAATTAATTTTCAGCAATAACCACAATTAAATGATGTTAGACCATTACAAAGAAGTCTATTCTTTTTCCACTCAACAGTGTTGCTTGATGTTCCCACTCACCATGAGACAAAGGATCTTGTACTGTTCTGGGTTATCCTATAACACCTCACTTCCCCAACTTATCCAGAAAAAGATAAGAAAGTAAAATTCCTTCAGATCTGTACTGATAATGAGTATAAAGTTATGTAAAATTTTGTATGCTAATTATCTTTAAGTAGATGATCCCTACAATTAATTCTGATCATAATATTTGGGAAGTTTTGTTTTTGCACTTGGTCAAATAAAGTTGGAAATATGTCACCATGTGTTTATGAATTGTTTACAAAAAAAAAATAACGTAGTGCTTGATGTCATTTATTTGGTGTTTTTTCTGCACCAGACAATATGTGAGCTGCTCTACATGCCTTCAATTCTGACAATCATCATATGTGTTGACATTATTGCCCCATTAAAAAAGAAAAGAAACTGATCACAGTAAAGTTTAAGTTATTGCCAGGCCAATTGGCAGGTTAGTGGCACAGGCAGGTTTTTAAACAAGTCAGTCTGATTTCAAGTCTGACTCCTTAATAACTATCACTGTAGACTAATTCCTAATTTATCAGCATGCCATTTACAGGCTAGATGTTGTATTCTCATGGAAATAATCAAGATAATACAATCTGAATCTTTAAATGACCTATGCCATATTTCTGTGTTTTTGATACAGGATATGACAGAATGAATAATTCTTTTTCCTTCTGCTATTGCTGATGATAGAAACAAACATAATAATCTACTTCTGCTTTTTCCAAGTGAAGAATCCATTTTGACTAGCAAGGAGTCAAAATGTTTGACTTTGTGTCTACCAGTACTCTGTGGATGTTTCACGATGGTGATATTTTGTTGCAAGGCAAGTGTGGAACCTATCTCCTGATATGCTTTACTACAGGCTGCCTCAGAGTTTTGAGGTTGTCTGTAAAATATTTTTAAAAAAGATGTTCTTCCTGTGAAATGCATATTGTGGCTTTATAGTCAGATTTATGTCTCATTATTCAGAATTCTACAACTCTTGCTAAGGTTTTTTTTTAAAGGCTTTGACTTAAAGAAACTGACAGGGTGGTTGCTGTGTGTGGGACTTGATCCCACAGGGAGCCTGATATAACTGCAGAGACCTGTGCAGTACAATCACTTTCTCCACAAGCGTCTTCTGTGCAGCATCTGCCAGGGGCTGAGCACCGTACTCAGCAGGGGAAGAAGTTCAACAATTAATAGAATATGTTCTCTGTCTTCAGGGGACCCAGAGTATAAGCATGAAACAGACCCATGAAAAATTGTGATGTACAGCACTATAAATAAAAGTATTTTCAAGTTCTACTAATTAATTGCAAATAATTGGCAACTGGAATTCAAGAAGCATTCCATGAAGGCATTTGAGTTGCATCTTGAAGGATGACGAACACCTTACCATACTAAGGTGACAGGGAACTTTCCTATGGTGAAATACCTTGGGTAAGAGTATAGCAGGATGAAGGATCCTGACATCTCTGGGAGAAAGAAGGCAAGTTTGTTGTTTTTTAAAAACTTATGTCTGATCACAGATAATGAATGAGGAGGCAATATCGGTAAGCAATGCCAGCAACATTTGGTCCCATGTATAAGTAACACAAGGAGTTTGAATTCTATCTTGTAAGTAATGGTAACAGAGTTACTGGAAAGCAAGTAAGTGTCATTATCAGAAATTCTTAATGGATTATCCTCTGGTTCTGTGTAGGAGAGACTAACGTGAGAAAACATGAGAAGAAATATCTGAACTCTATCAGGGTCATGGTAATAGGATGAATAAACAGATTTGAGGAAGCACATAGGTGCTGGAACTGTCAAGATAGCTGGTTGATGATTTAAATGTAGGGGTGGGTAGTAAAACCCTCAAAGAAAGGGACAAAGAGGCAGGAAGAGCCAAGGCCAGGTGTTGGACACCAGCAGCTCCCAGGAAAGTTTCGATGATGCAAAGTTTAATTCTCCTGGAAAAGTTTTATTCAGCTCCAAAATGTACCAGGCCTCAATAAATATTTGCTGAATGAAAACAAAACAAAACCAACAAAGGCCCTACATCTAGGGAGCTTGGCAGACTCTCTAGGCCAGCAGGTTTAGAAAAAGATTGACCCAATATTGAAGTTTCTTACGTCATTGAAATGATTAGTATCCTCCTGAGAGTATACTGAAATTTTCATCTAGTTTAGACTTCATAGGAAGAAAACTGACAATCGGGATGATCAGTTGCTGTATGTGCTAAAATGGCATCTGGTTTGAGGTATATCGTTAAAAATTCTTTAACTTTGAGTACACTTCATGAAAAAAAGCTTGTTTAGTATCACTTAAAGGCATGCATTCTTTACTTACACCCCCCAAAACGGAGGTTATAAACTCAAAAGCCAGTTTGCTAATGCCCTCGTAGATTTTGACATGTATGCATCTTCATGGGCTCTATAAAATACTTATAGCAACTTCTCAAGTATGAAACAAATGCAAAACTAAAAATAACCTGACTTAAGTCCTTTAAATAGTCTGTCAGCTCACCCTGTGGGTGTAAACACATCCTGATTCCATCTAAATCTTTCAAATCAGCTTAATATACAGTCATCAGATAATCACAAAAACAGAATTTTTATAGAAAATAAGAATGGATGACCAAAGGATTTTTTAAAATATATACATATTTTGAGGTTTTTAAAATGTTCATTTGACTTATAACAAAGAGCAATTAAAATATGCATCTATTGGGAGAGATTACAGTGTCTTCATCATCAAAAGACACTAAACATTGACTAAGAATTTGTCCTGAAGGCTGGTCAGGCTTAAGGCTAGTTGATTTATTAAGAGACAGAACAGATAAGGGCCCTTAGAGTTAAATTCTGACTCTGCCATTTTCATATTTTGGGGATCATGGACTAATCACTTATTTAACTTCTCTTGAGGCTGAGTTTTAAAATCTGAAGGGAAAAAAAGAGAGAATGTACCTTATAGGATTATTTCAAAGACAAAATGATATTATGCATATCAAAGCATTTTGAACAGGGCCTTACAAATAGATCAATGCTCAATAAATGTTAAGTGCCATTATTCATGTTTGAGACTGATTTCCATTCTGTTGCTCAGTGGAGATTTAAGAGGTCATATGTGTAATTACCAAATACAATTCTCAAACTTTCACTTACTTGGAATACATTTGAAAATTTAAGTCAAATTGAGTACTGATTTTACTAATGCAGTAACACTTAATATAATCTATTAAAATCCAAGATGATCCAATATTATAAGGTGGATGCATCAACCTTACCAACAGGTAAGTAATTTCTCTTTAGTGACCTTAGATAACCTGCTTAGTGTAACTAAACTATATAAAATTATTGCATGGGCTCTGGGACAATGGAATATATGGGAAAAAGTTTAGTGTACAATTTATGAGCTCCTTAACAGCAGAGTCTTATTTTGCTCTGACTCCCCAGTAGATTCTAACATGTTACTCTGTAGAAAATAAATGAAGAGTAAATGCACTGGATGAATATTTATTTAGGGACCTAGTGGGATAGAGGATATCCTTGAATTGACTAAGACTCCATTTTAGTCTTCTGTGAGGTCTCTGAACTTAGCCCAATGCTTGAAATATAGAAGGGGCTTAATAAATCATTTTAAATGAATGATAATCCTTGACAAAGAGTCTGATCTCCAAAGGGCAAGGTTTGTAACTCTTGGCAAAAGGAACCAAGAATAGCATGGACATTATTTTCCATAAAATCCCCAAATGTAATATGAATCACCTGTTACTCCTACATTTCATGGTTAATTTTCCAGCAGATTCTAAAAATAATCAATAGTATTTAAACTGAAATGTCATAATTTTGTTTCCTGATTTAATCTTTGTTGACTGCATTACTGGTGAAGTGACCAAGAAGGTTAAAGAAAGAGGTTCTACTGTAGACTTATTGTCATTCTAGCAATGGAAGGACTTTTATCAATGATGTGGAGGCAGTGGCCAATGGAGGTTCTGAGGGGACGGAAAGGGAAAAATAGGAGTAATATTGGAAGCATTTTCAGGACATTGGAATTGTCCTGAATGATGTTGCAATGACAGACACAGGCCATTATATATCTTGTCATAATTTACAACATGGGGCAGGAGAGAGTTCAAACTATAATGGAAACTATAATCCACACTTACGTGGTCACCCATTATAACAAATGTACCACACTAATGAAGGATGTTGTTAATGTGGGAAAGTGTGGGAGGGGTAGGGAATGGAGCATATGGGAATGCCCTACATTTTTTATGTAACATTTATGTAATCTAAGTATCTTGGAAAAAAAAAATTAAAGTTTAGTTTTCATAAAAAAATGTTAAGGTATCAAAACAAAACAAACAAACAAAACAACAACAATAACAAAAACTCCCACAAAGTATGCTACATACACAGGAATAAAAGCAGTCATTACAAACTGTCAAAAAATACAGATAAAAAGGAAATCATCTGTGACTAATCCAGAGTCAAACTTTAGCATATGAACAGGAACATTTTCATGAGTAGAAATTAGGACCCTTGAAACTATGAATGGATTAGGTATAAACAATTCTGAAGTAGAAAAATATCAAAAGAATGCTTAAGGAAATTTGATATTTAAAGTCAAAAGTGTATATTTTGAAATGGGGAAAAGACAATTGTGATTGGATAACTACATTGGTATTTGTCCATTATCCAAACAACATAGTTTTCCTAAATCCAAAACTTTGCTCTGTGTATATGTGCATATTTAAAAGATACTTATAGGAGGACATGCAAGTTAGTCAGGAAATGGCAAAGAACATGATGACTGCAGATGAGCCCTACATACAAAAAGTGTCAAGTGGACTTAACAGATGTCTTCATGGTAGAAGAAAATGAAAATCTTACTACCTCCTTCACTCATGCCATCTTCCTGATTCATTGTATCCTTCCTTTGTCCTTTGTATTAAGAACACAAACTGTATCCCGATGAACTTACTCAGATAAACACAATGTAGTTTTCTTTTAAAATAAGCCTTTACTTAATATATCAGCAAGGTACGGTATAGCGGAGAAAGTTGTGACATGGTAGTTTTCGGAGGATGTGTGACGCAGAATCTTCCAGCCCCTTGCAGTCCCTTTTAGGAGGAAAAACACTAAATGCAAGGCAGAAGCAAATCATCATGGTTCAAACAATGACAAGACATCAGGATTAACTTTCAGTGAATATACACTGGGCCTTTGGGAGGGACACAGTGACAGAGTGCTGATGCCTTCACCTTGCCTCAAAATGGCTATACATCTTACACACCACAGATACCTTTCCAAATGCCCATTTGTGTGTGTGATACTAGTTTTAAAAAAGGCCTGCTGCAATTGTCTTTTTGTTCCCCTTCTGGAGGGTGAACTGTTAAGGAAAAAAAAAAAGAAAAAACAATCGACAAAAAAATCTGATTTAGTGGCAATATTAAATGTGAACCCCAAAATCACTAACAAGCATCCCTTGTAGTCAGCAATGATCTTTCTACCCTGCCAAAGAAATTAGGTAGGGATGTATAGCTACAGGTTTCTAACATTAGTGTTTTGACTTAAGAAATAAAAGCATCAAGCATAAGACTTAGTAGTTTTTGCTTTGTGTACGGATCATTTTTTTCTCCTTTTGGACACTTAAACCTGCTTTGCTTTCCTATGTAGCTGGAAAGGTTAGTTGTGAATAAAACTGTTGTCATGTTCTAAAGCAAAACTATAATTCCTCCTTGTAATATGTTAGAGAATAAATGTTATAAACAAAGAATTTCATGAAAATTAACCACTTCACTGTCAAAAGCTGCAATGGACACTGCCCCCCAGGCTGGCTGATTAAGTGAATCAGGTGTTTCCTGTGGATTGCAACAACATTGCCTTGTGTTTTAATGGATGTTGGCTCTCCCACCATGAAAAGGTTGCCCTCCTCAATGGGGAAGGACATTCTAACTCCTGTGAAATAACCAAGACTGTTATGATCTACCTGCCCCAGTAGGAAATGAGCCTGTATGTTAGTTTCTTCATTAATACGTTTGACCAGACCGGTCACATTACACTTTTTATTTTTAACCTCGGGGAAAAGATCAAACATATTTTCAGCAAACATCCAGGTAATTATAAATTGCATTGTTTTTGGGAGAATGTTTTCCACTGGTAGAGCTATCATCATAAATGTCAGGAAAATAGGCAGGGGAACACAGTCCTTGTGTCTGCCTGTGATTGTCCTGTGTAATGAGCTGTTAACGCATCTGACAGTGTTTGGAGGGAACCCAGGGTCTCTCCATGATCAAATGTATCTCCCCACACAGACAGGCAATAACAATAACCCTGAGTATGAATAACAACTGTTATTAATATCTTTCTGATCATGGTTATGTCTTTTCCAATTTCCTCAGTGCAGCGATAGTTGTCTAGCTCTAAAAGTGAAGGAATACTGTTTGAAATCACTTCACCTGTTCAGACAGCATGAAGCTCTCTATAAGCCAGTGACTATGGCTTTATTCCATGGTGTCAGCCTGCAGTTCAACCTTGACTTAACAGATTACCTCAAACTTGCCTAATAATGATAGCAAGAGAAGCCCACACACAGTGCAGACGTGTCAACAAACCCATCACCTCAACTAAAAATGCCAAAGACCAATTCCCCACTGATGGTCTGACAGCAGCCTTCATGAGTCACGTATAAGACATTACAGATTCCATAATGTGCTTTCTATCCTGGTGTAGGTGAGAGTCCAGGTATGTTAATATAATGGGGGAGACTGATGTTAATTTGAGCAGTGTCTGTGTCATGTTGTGCACAAGATAAAGGCTGTAACCAGAGCAGATCTCTTTGGGAACACTGTCTAGCAAAGGAACCCTTGCAGATCATTTTAACCATTTCACATGACTAGGTTTCCATTGCATCACTTAAGCTCCAAATATGTCAATGAACCCTGCAAGACATTAAAGGAAACTATCTGTCCTTGGTCTTCTTGGCCCAAAGCAAAAGTTTTAGCAGCCAAAAATCCCACTGGGGGTTAAATACACAAAACAAATAAATGAGAACAATTTTTTTGTGGGAAATGAAAAAAAAGCTCTCAAAAGTCAAAGTACCATCCTTTGATCATGTAGTTTTATCTATGCAGTCAAGGGGAAGAGGACAGTGGAAGGAAATTATCCAGCTAAATACACAAAACCCCATGTCGTTCTGAATGTTGGATCACTTACTTTTTTACACTGATCACCTTCACAGATTGTCTCATCCCTTCACTGTGTGGACCGTGCTTTTAAAAAGCAGCAGCCAAAACCCTCTAGCTAATAGACTAAAATAGAAACTAGAGTTACTTTAGAATTAATTGAAATTAAGTCGTGACTAATTTCAGCTTGACTGACTGCACAGTTTCAATTCTTGTGTCTACAACATTACAGCATCAGTTATATTTTCTGCTGATCATGAAGGATAAGGGGAGTAAAACATATACGTTGGGGGTGGTACATTATTAAGGAAAATAAAGCTCTTACTATAAAGAAAAACTTGCATAGCATTTTATACCTATACTCTTAAAAAGAAGACACATCACAGTTTTATTTTGTTTATAAAAAAATGAGGGGATAGAGAGAAAGCAAGAAGACTGTGACATTTAATTCATAGGTACGTAAAATAACAGCCAGAAGAAAAGAAAATATGCAGCGCAGAATGAAATGTCTAAATTTGGTTTTAAAAAAAAGTATTCAAGGATGCATCTTGTAGATAATGCATATGATCTATAGCCCTTCTACATCTAAGGGATGAAAAGGAGTAAATTATACACGTTTTCTTAAAATGGATGTTGCTTCAGAAATTTCTAGAATTAAGCATGAATATTCCTCTCTTCTCTGTAACCTCTACTCTATGCCCAGCTCTGTCCTGCCAAGATCAGGGAAACAAAGCCTTCACTCTCAGGCGTGTCCATTTTTCACCTGTTGTCCTATTAATATAAGATCAGCTATCCCTTCACAATTCCCAAGCATGAGGAACATCCAAGATTAAAAAGAAACAAACGGATTTTCAAAAGAGGAACTAGAGCAATGTCAGTTCAAGGTGGAAACTCAGTATTGCTTTAAAAAATGCATTATTTCAGCCAGGTTTGATGTGTCCTTACAGAATTATTATTAGCAGTGAAAATTAGTATGAAATTCAAAATGTATAAGTGCATATGGGTATTCAGTAAAACCAAAATCCATAATTTTCTTTGAAATATTGAACAGGAGAGCAAAAAACATATATAGCATAGACAACTAATGATGGAAAATGCTGTATGATTGGAAGACAAGAATTTGAAAGAGATACAAAGGTATTAATTCAAGCTATTTCAACATGATACTAACAGAATCACCTGATATCGTATGACAAACCACTGTTTAGCTGGCCTGGTCTAAATGATATCAATATGTTTTAAATAGCAAGTTGTTTTTAGCAAATTCCAAATACTGATTGCTTATTGGTCTAAATATCATATTGACATAGCAAATGAATCTACCCAAATAATTTTCATTATCAAAAATAATTCCATTCAATATAATTCTTCCCATTATTTTATTAGCCTCTTCTAAAAAAGTATTCTAGAATATAGCTCTGTTGAATTAGATTCAACCTGACATATGAGTTGAATAGTAACACTTTTAAAGGGATTTTTCTTACTAGGACATCATATCTGTTCCTGCGTATGATGAAAATCAGACGCAAGTTTCTAACTCTGTTACCACACAGGGACAGGGAAGCATAAGGAGTGATTTTTAAGTTCCCAACCAGAAAAGCAACCTCCAGGTTTAAAGGTCTTTTAAAATCACATCTCATCTTCTTGATTCTTCCAAATTGGGTTAATTTATTTATAGGAACTGTTTGCCTTGTGATACTTTCTGTATTTCCTGCACTGGGTCAAGTCAGGGTACTATCACTTTTCTTATATTTGGGAATTTTTTTCCTATCCTCCTAGAGCAGGCATAGATGTAGCATGAAGATATCTAGGCCATTTCTTGCTTTACTTATATTACTTATTCTACCCCATGAATCCATTTTAATCTGCCTTTTTATCTGACCACCGTCTTTAGGAAAGGAATTTAATCTGACGGCTTTGACAGTTAATGTGCATCATAAGGAAGAATCACTCCATCTTTTGCCTTAGTGTTGGGTTCTCTGTGTACAACCCTGTACAGTACTTCAGCAACTACATTTTTGTTTTTTTTTTTAAGATTTAAAAAGCAAAGAGTTACAAAACTGTTTGTAATTAACTTGAAATAGAAAAGATAGCACTTTTTTTTAAATCCCATTATATAGTACACCGTATAAATTACAGAGTATTCAAATGCACAACTGCATCTGCGTAACATTTATCAAATGTAATTTGCGTGTCTTTATGTGCACACACATGTGTGTTCTCAAGAGTGTCACTGTCTGCCTTTCCAATGCTGGAGCTCTGGCTGTCACGTCGGGCAGTGTTCCAGGTCTGACACACTACTGTTGCAGTATCGCATGTTGTTGGGGATATGGCAGTCTGTGTAATTAATGCCCCCATTTGGGGTGTAAATGGGCTGCAGTCTGAAATCTCCTTTAAGGAGCTGATCGTTATTTAAGGAGACGATCTGAAAACTGGTTTCTGTCATCTCCAAGATGGAGTTGTCTTTCTTGGTGCCTGCCTCGCAATAGTCGTCTTTCCGCCGGCCCCGGTTATATTTCCACTTCTGGGAGGTGTAGCGCCCCTTTTTGTGCATGTGCCAGCAAAAGATGCTGAGCAAGACCACGAGCACAAATATCACTGCGCCCCCAATCAAGCCAGCCAGCAGAAAAGGGGAACCCATGCTGTGGGACGTGGTCTGCTCGTGGCTGGAAGCAGTGTTGCTGCCATTGTTCAAATAGGAGGCAAGGGTGGTGGCCTCAGAACAAATGGTATCTTCTACGGCTCGGTAGTTAAAAGCATCCAGAGGCACTAAACAAATCCGATAGGTGGATTTGGGCTCTAAATTCACCAGGCTCAGATGCTGCTTCTCACCACTCACTATGCGTTCCTGAACAATGCCCCCTACTAAACTGTGGCCCATTTTCACCCAAGTGAGTTTGTATGCCATCACCGTAAAGAGAGAGAGCCAGGTGACTTGAATGGAAGTGTCATTCACAAAATGGATAGAGAGTTGGATCCGTTCGGAAAGAGGTGGGGTCACTCTCTCTCTGCCATCCCAGTCGGGTATAGTGGGGAGATTCAGTGTGGTGGGAGTTACAGGCGTATAGCTTCTGCTAGGGGTTGGAACTGAGAGCATGGGGATCTGAGTTGTTGCAGAAACTGGACTTGGGGCTGGGGCGAAGAGAGGAAGGCCAGGCGTAGTGGTAGGACATGACAAAAGATTCATATTCAACTCTCTGACAGCCATCCCCCGGACTTGTTCGGGACCCTGGCACATGAAACCCCTCACGTTGAGAGATGAAGGGATGTATTTGAGCCATTCCGTGACCCACTTAATACTGCAGTCACAAAACCAAGGATTATTCCGAGCAGTGAGCTGCTTCAGGTTGGAGAGGTTATCAAAGACCCCTTGAGTCAACATTCGCAGTTGGTTGTTGGATATATCAAGCCTTTCCAGCTTGCGCAGATTTGAGAAGGCTGTCAAAGGTATGTGGTTTATCTGGTTGTCCTGCAAATAGAGCCTGATCAGATGCGTACCTGGAAGGTCAGGAGGGGGGCGAGAGAGTGAATTTCGCACAATGGAAAATTCCTTGAGCTTGGTGAGATGACTGAAGGTGCCCTCAGTGATGCCCTTGTTGGTCAGGAGATTCCCATCCACAATCAGACGCTCCAAGCTGGTGAGATTCTGAAAGGCCATGTCTGATATGACAGCGATGCGATTCTCATCCACTCTCAGCTCTTGCAGGTCCATGGGAAGGCCAACAGGCACACTGCTAAGGTGATTTTTGGACAAAAACAACAATTTGAGGCTGATTGCCTCCCGGAAGGCCCCATCTTCCACTCCTACTGTGGATATTGAGTTGTCATCCAAGTGTAGTTCTTCTAGCTTCAAGAGTTGGGCAAGGGCAGCCCGAGAAATGGTCTGAATATTGTTTTCCTGCAAATGGAGAACTCTGACATTCTTGGGAAGGTTCATGGGAAATTCATCCAGTTGGTTGCCATACAGGTAGACTGTGTGCACCGACTGTACGTTGTGAAGTTCTGCAGGAAATCCAGCATTATTAATTTGGTTGTTGTGGAGGTAGAGTACGGTTACACCCTCCGGGATCCCAAGAGGCACTGAGGTCAAGCTTCGCTCGTTACAGTAGACAAAGTTCCTGTCACAGCGGCACACATTAGGGCATGCCAGGAGTTTTGACACCTGTGAATAGAGCCCCAGGGAAATGATAAGCCAAGATTTCAGGAAAAAAGCCCCATGGGTGGGCCACCTTGTGGTCTGTAGGCCCATTTCTGAAGTAAAGAAATAAAATACAACGTGGCAGGGGAAAAAAACAAAAGCAAAATGAGGGGACCAAGTTCTGTATAAGTCCAGAGCTCCAGCTACAAGAGAAGTCCTGAAACAATCTAGTAAAGTAATCTTCACGTTGTCTCTGGTCTTGTCAGCCTGTGCTGCCCTCTTTGCTGTTGTCCTCCATGTGCAAAAAATTTCAATATAAAGAATTTTCCACACAGTCAACAGGTGATTCCAAGTTATCAGTGATCAATAGGCCTAACTGGGCAGGCAGAACTCCCTTCTCTTGTAAAGCAAATCAACTTTGATCAGCTTGTGAACTTCTTGGTTTAGTTCAATTAACAATCTGTTGAAGGAAAGAAAGAAAAGAGTCAGTTGTGGATAGTAATGTAAGATGTGCTGATCTTTTCAAAAACAACATGATTAGGACAAAATGATTAAGAGTCAGGGGTTGGCATTGTGATAATTTAAATAAGAATAATTTTCTTGAAAAGATACTCAAGAGAGCCTCCATGTTGCTCAAATGTGACCATACTCTAAGCCAAACTCAGCATGTAAATGCATAACCTTCCCCCCAGCATGGGACAAGACTCCCAGGGATGAGCCTCCCTGGCACCGAGGGATTACTACCAAGTACCAGCTAATGATGTAACTAGAAAAAGACCTTGAATAAAAGGGTCAACTTAGACCAGCACAGCCTACATGTAATACCAGGTGTTAAAAAAATGCTTTTTGATCTTGAATAAAAGGGGGAAATGGAAAGGACAAAAGAGTTTATATGGCTTTGAGTCTCCAAAAAAGAGTTGGGAGGTCATCAGGGGGGTAATGCTTACACACACCTCAGCAGGGTCCCAGAGACAGCCAAAGTAGATACAACCCCAGGTACTAGTTCTCTTAAGGGCTACAGAGAACCACAGGTTCTATGGTTATGGCAGATGGCTCTGGAGTCCAGTGCCATGTCAGTTGGCCTTACTTTGGAGTTTGCGTTCATGAGCATGGTGGAGTTGAACTCAGATGTGACCTTTCTACACATGCCTCTTCTGTCACTTTTACTGGACCTGTGGTTAGTGCTGGGGTTGGAGTATACTCAGGAGACCTGAATCTCTGGACTATCCATGTGACAGCCAAGCCCTGAGCCTCAGCAGACTTGCAACTCCTATCCTCTGGATTATTGGACTTAACCTGGCCAGCTAACAGGGAGGTGAAGAAGGTCAACCACAACACCAGGGAGCCAAAAGTGCCTGCAACTGCAAGCAGGAGAATTGCATCCATCATCCATGTGGAATCTAAGCCCCCTCTTGATATAAAGGTGGAGTGGACATAACCATCCCAGGATCCACAGGAAGGAGAAATAGAGTATGGATTAGAGTGGACTTACTGATATTCTATTCTGGAACTATTGTGATTAGTAATGGAAGAAACTGTAGCATTGATGTGGAGAAAGTGGCCACAGTAGCTGGGTAGGGAGAGGGAAGAAGAGATATGATATGGCGGCATTTTTCCAGGACTTGGAGTTGTCCTGGGTGGTACTGCAGGGACAGATGCTGGACACTGTATGTCCTGCCATGGCCCACTGGGTGGACTGGGGAAGAGTGTAAACTACAATGTAAACCACTATCCATGTGGTGCAGCAGTGCTCCAAAATGTATTCACCAAATGCAATGAATATGCCACGATGATGAAAGAGGTTGTTCATGTGAGAGGAGTGGGGTGAGGGGGGTGGGGGGTATATGGGGACCTCTTATATTTTTTTAATGTAACATTTGAAAAAATAAAGAGAAAAAAATTAAATTAAATTAAAAAAAAAAAAAAGAAAAGATACTCAAGAAATGACAGACTGAAGACTCTTCAAAAGAACACCATATTGTCACCTCTGGACTATCAATACTCTTACTTTGAATTTTATATCCCAATCAGCATCTTCTCTTAAGCATCAATTTGCATATCCAGAAGTCACTGCATCCTACAATGCTGATCATCTCCAAATCCTACTGGTCATCACCTGATTTCAAGATGGTAATAGTGACTGAACAACTAATAAAATGCCAAGGAATAATGTGAAACTCTTTACAGTTATAAATAAGCAACTGCAAAATGAATCTATCCTTTAGATTTGGCATTATCACGAGGAACATAATATACAACAGGCTTCTCTTGTCATCTTCCCCCCAGCTTGTCTCCCATCCTCCTGTCTTCCTCCAAAACAACTTTCACTAGAGTTCCCAAGTAGAATTACCCAACTCTAGCCTACAACACATCTCCACTTATCCCCTCTTTTGGGACTTCAAGGTCAGATGAAATGTACTATGTGATATCTTTAAGGGTTGCCAAGCTTGTGACTGGGAATGAATGATTTTTCAACAACCCTAGCTTCCTCCCATCTGTGAGTGTTTTCCTCTTCTTACAGGACTTCTAGCAAATTATGAAATGATAGAACACGTGGGCAGGGTAGTAAAAGCAATCCACATATAGCAATCATGCCTTCTTGCTCCAGAATGTGTTGCATCTCTTTTTAGATTGGAGAGGTAAATAAGTTAATTGAAAGGTGCCAGATTTGATTCCCCTACAAAACAAGCTAACATGACAGGACACGGCAAGCTGTGAGTCTCTTAATTCTCACCAAAACACAGAAATTGAAATAACTTACATCTAAACGCACAGAGGAAATATTCGAAATTGTTCCCTTAGCTATCTTTAGAAACCTAATTTTGAAAAAAGCCAAAAACACTGTAAATGTTATTTAAGTGTCAAGGACATTGTGAATTTGTTCTACAATTTACAAAATTAAGTAAGCTATTTAAAAATGCCTCTGATACTCAGGAATGGTAAAATTCATTTTCTATTGTTCAAAACTTCAGGGAAAAATTCTTCTTCCAGCCAAAAAGCAGATGGATGTGATACTTGATTAAAGAACAACCATTACGTAAAACAAAAAAACAAACAACTTCTAAATATGTTTTGCCACTGAATAGGATCTGTCCTCTACAGAAGAAATCCCTCTATATGTTTAGAGAATGGTTTATAGTGCAACTAAGGACAGTACAGGAAAAAATGAGTTTTATGCTACTGTTAGGTCAGATTTCAAATGTTCCAATATTCCCTAATATCTTGCTGCCAAATGTGTTCCTTGGCCCAGCAGCATTAGTCTGAAATTGAGAACTTGTTAGAAATGCAGAGCCTCAGGCCACATGAAAGTATGAGAAGCACTGCCCTAAACACAATGACATCTCATTTAATCATTTACAGGTTTTAAATTATTATATGTAAAATAGATGCAAGAATAAGTCAAGTGACACTTTGAGAAGAGTAAAGACATAGGGTATGCTAATCTCTTTTGCCCCTGGGAGATAATCCCAAATGGCACCTTACTGAGTAAATGACATCTTAATAGTTTAGGAGCAGTAAAATGACTAGATACTTCATTTGGCCTCAACGGATCTTTGAAAATGTTTGAATGATAACCACTGACATCTAGTGGGAGCTTAAAGGGTTATTCATAATCAGAGGAGCTTGCTTTTATAAAGCACCACAAATTACGAACAAAAAAATATTTGCTTGGTGCCATTAGCATTTACTCTTTAGAAGGGGTAAGGCAAGGAGACTAAAAGAACAGCATTTAATATGCTTTTGAATATTCCACAGGAATCCTCAAAGTGTGATAGTAGCAGAATATATGAGCAGAACGTGATAACGGGAAAAACAGCTGTTTCAGGGTCTCTAAAGTTCCCCTGTTCAAAGGAATAGAATCTTCATGGCTGTGTACATTAACAAATTTATAGGGCCAAAAGACTAGCAAAGCAATACTTGAAGATGACAGAATTTACTTATAATGTTCACCAAGTATCAACCTGAAAGCAGTAATATCTGGGAGCCACAAAATACTGGGGAATGGACTTGAAGACTATTATTATGCATATAAACTGGAAATTTTCCACTTCCTAAACTGTGTCCTCTTCAGAGAAAAAGCCCCATCAGCCAACCCTTTTCCGAAGGCTTTGCTCTCTTGCAGCCATGTCTTATCCCAGTGGTTCTTTTATAATTAAGTAGGATGATGTGGCCCTTAAAAAAAGCCCCTAATAGGATTACATGGGGAAAACTGTCCCTGTTTATACACCTTAAGAGAGGAAAAGTACCATCCAGATCTCATTGTGTTGCTGGGCTCTGACAAGTTCAAGTTTGAATTAAAACAGGCTCTCTAAGCTTCCTACGAGATTCTCGGGAATACTACAAAATAACAGTGTACAGCAGATTTGTTCTGATCCTTGGATTGACAACAGCCTACAGGTCAGCCACCATATACTATCTTTCTTCACATTAATGCAAGTGTAAAATTATAAGCACCTAGGTTATTATAATCTTTATGTTTTTTATATTTAAGTGGGTCACTTTTCCTCTGTATCTTCAGTTGTGGTTCCTACTGAATACCAGGAATATTCTCCTTTTAGATTTTAAGCTTAGGACCATATTTATGGAGGAAGGCAGTATAGTCTAATGGTTAAAAGCCTAAGTCCTGAGTTCTCATTCCATCTCTGGCACCTGATCTTGGGTAAATCACTTTGCCTACTTAAGACTTGGTCTCCTCATGTGAAAAATTAACATAATAATGGTTTCTAACTCAGGACACTGTTGAAAGGATTAAATAAGATAATGCAGGTGAAAAGCTTAATATGGTGTCTGAAACACAGCAAGAATATAAAATATATAAACTATTTTTTCTATGTTATTTGTATTACTAATGGTGTTCAAAGAGGTGAGCTCTAATATGTTGAGCAATATAAAATTACCTTTGTCTGGTCAAGTTCATACCCTTTCATCTACAACAGGGTTTCTCAACACTAGCACTATAGATCATTTGGGCAGCATAATTCTGCATTGTGGGGGAGCTATCACATCATCCAAAAATGTCTCCATGCATAGCTGAATATCTACTGAGGGCAACATCACCTCCAGTTGAGAACCACTAACTTGCACCTTCTTGTAAGTACCTAAGAAATTTGGAATTACATTTCCAGTTTTTCTAGCAATTGAAGGTACATATCTATAAAGTTAACTTTAAAAGGTTTCCTATTTTAGGCACTGGAAGTGTGAAAATGCAGCTGGTTTTTGTTGCTGTTTTTCCATAAATGTATTCAAGTATTTACTGGGCCCTAGAATATGGGCACAACCCCTTTTCAAAGTTGATGTGGTTTTGGTCTCAGGAAACTCAGTTTAGTGAAAGGAGAGAAATGAGTAAGTAGGGAATCAACAGTTCTGCATAAAGTTGTGGGGAATTAACCCAGTCCCTGGGGTATCAGGAAAGGCATTCAAGGGGAAGTCATGTCTATCTAAATATCTTCAGGGTAAAAGAAGGTTCCATCCAGGGAAGAGAGTCAAGAAGTTCTTGTTGACCACTGGATGGAGACCAGCATAGCACTTTTTCCTGACTCTCCGTCTTCCTCTCACTGAGGATAGTTATGTTTCCAGAAGATAATAAGTAAATCCATATTCCAAAATCATTAGTCATTTTCATTCACAAGTCCCTAAATGCTGGGGATAAAAAGACTTTCCATTGTAGGATGAATTTCAAAAATTGAGAGCAAAGGTTTTTTTTTTTTTTTCCTGTTTGACTCCTCCACTGAATATGTTTCCCCTCCAGGAAACTAGAGATTATGAAGAAAGGCTTAATGGAAGGTGTTAGGTAAAAGCAGAAATTTTCATTTAAAGTAGAAAACACGGTTTCAAAACCCTGAGTGTAAATCAACATGCAACAAATGCTCTTTGGAGACAGCAAGAACTTGGCCTTGCCAGTCTCTAAAAGATTACTGTAACCAGCAGCAGTTATTCCAGGCTGCTTCACTTTAACTCTTCTTGTAGGAACTGAGACTCGAAGTACATAAATCATGTAACAGCTTTCTGCAAAGTGTTTCTTTCCTAGTGCTAAGAAGTTGCTTTAAAAAAAAAAATTTAATTCCAAGATCCCGTGTTCCAAAAGCACTTAATAAACTATGACCATAAAAACCATAGTACAGAAAATAGGAATTGTCAATAAGCACTGCCAATTGCATACTATAACGACACTAGGACAAACCTAATAAAATCTTAATAACTTCAACATTGGGTGGATGTGACAAGACAGCACAGTGCATGAAGTGATACAAACAAGAAGACAAAACTGAAGAGAAATTATGTTAGAAAAGTTTCCCAGGGTCACTTTGGATTTAGAGCTTCTGAAATTAGGTAACTTCTGGTTAAAATAAGGCACATGCAGGCGCAGAATCCATAGACCTAGTCACTACAAAGGTCTTTGTCACAATGTTCAAGCACTAAAGTAACTTATGTATCTTGTGCACATACCACATTTTTGAATATAGGTTATAAATACCGTTCATAGGACAATAGAATTCTTTAGTTAGCTAGCCAAGATGTGGGGATTAGCAAAGGAATTTGGGGGAAAATATATTAATAGTTACCCCTAACTTGAAACCATTTTACCATCTCATTCACTGAATATCAACCAAGCCCTTTTAAGTTCCTTGTTAAGACAAAGAGAAAGAGGGGGAGAGAGAAAGGAGAGAAGGCAGAAAGGAGGGAAGGAAAGAAGGTAAACACTTCATTTAAACAATAGATAATTTCTTGGATCCAGTCGGTGTAGAATTGAAAACATTAAAATTAGACCAAAAAAAAAAGAGAAAAAGAAAAAAAAACTACTCCACTGGCAAGCACATTTCAAGAGTTCTTCTCACACAGTTTCTAATGTAGATTGGTTCAAATAATAGGTATGAGTTTAGAACAAGAAGCACTGTTCAAACTCGAATGCATAAACTTTGAGAACATATTCTTTACTACCACATCTTGCTTTAAATCTACCACAGAGCTTCCATGAACACCCCTTGATCCTGGAAAAGTATGTGCATAACCTGAGACTGTAAGGATGGGCCTTAAGGGTGTGTCATTCCAATGATGACCAGAAACTAGTAGAGCATTATTTTAGGGGGAAAAAATGAGTTGATAGAGTACCAAAAGGATTAATAGAAAAGTTTATGGTCCATAAAGGATGGATCACCAAAAGGGTACATCTATATTTTTCAGTTCAATTCAAAGGAAGGTAGTTCATCCATTTATACATTCATTCATTTGCTCAAACAGATTCTGAGCACCTCATGTTTTAGGCACAGAAAATAACAAACTTCTTAGGTTCTTACCTTAGGGAGGGATTTTCCCCATCATTTGGTCAAGTAGCTCCTAAACCCTGAACATCACTGGAAAAAACTATGGTGAGCTTATGAAAAGTGAAGATTTCTGGGTTGCATCCCTGGAGTTTGTGGTTGAATAGGTCTATAATGGAGCCTGGAGATGCATGTTCTGTGTAGGTGGGTTTGATGATCAGCCACTTTAGAAAACATTTCCACCCAACCAATCACTATTAAGAATTGTTTTCATCAAGATAAAGTGGATCATAAAAAATGTGAGCAGTGACTTGGCAGAAAAAAGTGGAGTAAGGAGTCAGAATTTGGTTCTTACCTCAGCTCACGTATAACATGATGATGAGCACCTTGTTTAACCTGAGCCTCACTTTCTTCATCTGAAAATGGGGATAATTAATGCTAATGGAATTGCTAGGAAGATTTGATATGATGCATATGAAAGGACTGTGGTTCAAGAGAGGGAGAGAGAAGATGCAACGAGGAAGAGTTGGGCTCTGCTGCAGATGTCCTGAACAGCTCTCTCTCTTCTCAGCTGTGTTACATTGGACAAACTGTTTTCACCTTTCTGTGCTCCATATTTAACTTACATGTAAAATGGAGAAAATAATAGTATGCATCTATCAGGAGTGCTGTAGATTAGAATATTACCTAACACATGGAAAACTCAATGTGTGTTGCCCATTCTTATTATTAGCATTTATAATAACCAAAAACAAACACACTCTCCACAACAGGGAACCTTGTCCCTAATTTAATAGAGAGTTGGTTCTGTAACTTTCCCTTATGTTAGATACATCTTCTCCTCTGTTAACCTGGAAAGTGTGTGGAGACATATAGTATGTCTCTGATATCTTCTCTTTCCCTGCATAAAGGTCCCATTCCTTTCTCTTGACTCAGAATCTTAACAAGGCAGAACACACTCTGTATTAGTCAGCCAAAGGCATGCTGCCGCAAAATACCAGAAATTGGTCGACTTTTATAAAGGGTATTTATTTGGGGTAAGAGTTTACAGATACCAGTCCATAAATCATTCGTTACTTCCCTCACCAAAGTCTATTTGGAGCAAGATGGCTGATGACATCTGCGAGGTTTCAGGCTTCCTA
The DNA here is from genome assembly GCF_030445035.2 of Dasypus novemcinctus. Taxonomy (NCBI): domain Eukaryota; kingdom Metazoa; phylum Chordata; class Mammalia; order Cingulata; family Dasypodidae; genus Dasypus; species Dasypus novemcinctus. The sequence goes on from NC_080675.1 coordinate 22,147,582, forward strand.
GGTTCCTATATTCCTGGGGCTTGCTTTTCTCTGGGTTCAAGGTTCCTTCCTTCCTGGTGCTGGCTTCTCTTTCCTCTGCGTGCTGACTTCCCAGATCTTCAGCAACAAACTCTAACATCAGAAATCCCCAGCTCTGCTCTTCGTCATGCCTTTTACACCCACCAAGGGGTGGGGATGCAACACCCTAATCAAAACTCAATCATGCCCAGGTACAGATCAGATTACAAGCATAATCCAATAGTTCTTTCTGGAATTCATCAAATATATCAAACTGCTATACCTTCCAATTGGAAATGCCTCTTTTGATATGTATGTATTGCCCAAAAAGGAAAAGAGAATTCACAATTTGCTCTAACAAGCACAAAGCACAGCCCAGCAAAAATTGGGGGATGCCCACTAGATGCCCAATACTGAGTTGGTTACTAGAAAGATAAATATGACACAGCCCTTGTGTTTAGGTAAAAGTTCATGTCCAATCAAATAAGTCTTTGTATAAAGCTCTTTACAATTCCAAATGCTTTTAATATGTTTTCTTTCATTTAATCTCAGAATAACCTATAGGAGATATGGGTATCAATCTCAAAGGGGGAGTAAATAATCTTCCTTAAGACTTTCCTAAATCTTCCACATAGCTGATAGTGGATAAACAGAGGTAGTATTTGAACACAAGCCTTCTGACTAAATTTTTGAGTAAGAAAATACTAGCCCCTGATTTGGTTTTAATGATAATAATCCTGCCTGATATCCCTTTCTTTTCAAAAAATGAAATAAAATAAAGCCTCTCCCCACTGATAAAAGATCACAAAACTAGTAGCAGTCCTGAATTTGAACTGGGTAACACTGCCAAACGGGGTTGGTCCATAGGTAAAGGATAATTAGCCAATGAGCCCATTATTCACTCTTCTCTTATGACGCAGGGTACGGTGATGGACAGCTGATGGACAGCATCAGGACACCAAGCCCGGGGGTGTTTAAACAACCTGTTGGCTACTGGCAAAATGAAACAAAGACTGTCACTGGAGTCCCATGTTTGCTGCTTCCATGCACTATGGCTTGGGAAGATCTTTATGTGGGCCACTCTTTGAGGAGAGGTATTGGTAGGGTGAGACTAATCTCCAACTTCTCAACCTTATATTTGCCTACCCCTGAGTAACAGGACAGAGTAGGTCTACCAGAAATAAGAAATCATTAACCTAAAGTGAGACTTGTTCCTGTCTAGCAATCCTATTTCACTTCTCTGGAAAACTCACTAACTTTCCTCAAAGATGATGTTAATCTTTACTCTCCTCAGATCTCAACCTTCTCCCCTCACTCTCAGTAGACACCCTGACTTTTATCTGATGATAAAATAGACACTAGACAAGATTATCCACATCTTCCTGCTAACAAACATATGAATCCCTCAGCATCTTCACATACTCTCTTTCCTAACTTTTCTGATAAAAGGCCCATCACATAACCTCTTCCTTGGAGTTCTTATTCTAGAACTTCAATTCTCTGTCTTCTCCTTCCCTGTGATGCAATCTCTCTCTCTCTCAAACTGGATCTGTTTTTAAATATTTTCCACTTAAAAAAAAAATCCCTTGACCCCATATTCTCCCTCATGTTATTGCTGCATGTTTATCCTCCCTTTTCAAACAAATTTATAAAAGGATTGTCCATCATCACTATCTCCATTTTCTTACCTCCTCTCCTCCCTTCCTATCACACTCCCTAGTGGTTTCTGCCCTCAGGGTCACACAAGCAACTCTCACAGATGTTACCAATTAGCTCCAGCTTCCTAAATCCAAAAATCCAAAGGATTTTGGTTTGTCTTCCTATTACCAGATCTCACAGCACCATTTCAACTTGATTTACCTACTCTTCTTGAAACACTCTCTTTCCTTGGTTGCTATGACATCATAGTCTTCTGATTTTCTTCCCATTCCTCCTGCTACTTCTTATCAGTTCATTTTGCAGGCTCTACTTCCTCAATCTAGCCATTCTGTGTGAATCTAGTAAACTTGAGTCTGGGCACTCTCTTCTTTAACTTCTGTAGTCTCTCCACAGGAGATAGCATCAAGCCCTGAGCTCGAATTATATGCAGATAAATCTCAAACTCAAATCTCCACCCTCGACTCTTTCATGAATTCCTTCCTGTACTTCCAAACATGCACTTAATGTATTCACTTTGGTGTTTAAAGAGCACTTCCAACTTAGCATTTACTGTTTCAGATATTTCTTAAGAAATTTACATGAAACAATCAATTTAATTCTCACAATAAAGCAATATATTTTATGGTTTAATTATCCTACCCCCCCCAACCCCGAAATAGAGGCTCCAAAATAAAGTCAATCAGAAGATAAGTGAGAGCACTGGGATTTGAATCCAGGCAGTGGGCTGCAGAATCTTGCTTTTAACTGCTCTCCTGCCTCCTTATAAGCTCCATGAAGGCAGAGGCTATGTAGGATTTTGCTCACCATTGTTTCTCCAGAGCTTAGAGCAGCACAGGGAAAGCATTCAGGAAGTCTTTATAGAAACACATGAACACATCAAAGAACCTTAGCTCACTACTTTCTCTGAAGAGGTAGTCTCTAAAAATTCTTTGACAGCTTCAACTTGAGGTTCCATAAGGAATAACTGAGTTGATATTTCAGAGCAGGTTTCAAGGGTTTTAAGTTACATTGGCATATCCTGAGAGGTAGATGGGTGGATAGCTTCTCAAAATAAAGAAATCAAATGACCTTGATAAAAGGCAGGCAATAGCCACCTAGAAAATAACTGCAAACATTACAGTCCGATAACTATTTCACAAAAATAAGATCAAATTCTATGCTCTTTTTGATGTAAAAAGAGTTAATACTGGGCCATTATTCCTGGCTTGATGAGAGGCATGTCTGAGCCAACAGAATATCTAAGACTTCAGTTGTACAATGGTTTTGAACCAAGTGCAGGTGAGTCTTTATGGTTTACAAAAGGACTATGCTTTTGATCATATGATATTGATAGCTTCCAAATATTTACATCAATTCCAGGTGACCTTTCAACTCAGCTTTAATTACATACCACTTTACCATTCTACATAGTTAGAATCAACATAAAATAGGCCACTATCTTTGGAGAGTTATAAAAAAGATTGTGAAAAATAAGTCATTGAATCTGAAAATATAAACATGGCCTATTTTCCCATCAAAATATTGCACCACATATGTAATACACATAATGAAACAGAAAATCTTGTGTCTCCTTCACAAGGATAATAAAGATTCCAGTTGGTGATACTGGTTAGGTGCATGAAATGAAATTACATAGTGTATATTTCCAGGTGAGTTATCTGGTTTGGAGTCTAAAAAACGAAAAATTCATTGCTTAAGTCTATTTTGGTATCATAGAGCTGGCTCTGAATGTAAATGGTATAAAATTTCCTCACTGAGTAAAGAGCGTTTACAATGTACCTTCTCATCTTCAGAACACCTGTCATACTGAGATGTCAGGCTACGTTCAGGGGACTATTTCTGGATTTGGGGAACAAGAAGGGGCAAGAAATAGAAGAAAGATTACTTCCTATTCCTGACCCTCTCCTTTTCTCAAGGATATTCCCTCCCTCACCCCCGAAAATGACTAGATACGGGTGAAGAGAACATCAAAGCATTTCCAAAACTTAAAACCCTAGATGAGCCACATCATGATCACATTCAGTGTAGTCACACATTGCAGATAAGGGATAATCCAAAGGAAAATATTAAACATGCAGAGCAGATTTAAAAAGCTATATTTTAAAAATCTACACTGGTGGCCCTTGATTTGAAAGATTTTTTGGATTTGTTCTCCAAACACAGAAGAATTTCAACATATGAGCAGATCGCTTTATGGGATTACACACAGAGAACTCGCCCACCCTTATGATGGACACTGAATTTGAAAAGCAACCCAAATTTAAAAAGCTTCTATTTTTAAATACATACGCTGTCAATTGAAAGTGCTCTTAAAAAATATTGGAACATGACAACCTTTATTTTCCCTTCTTTAAAGAAAACAAGCTACATTCTGACTCCATCCATGCCAACCAGGCCCATGTACATAAAACTGCCACCAGAGGGAGGCAACACAACTGGTCCCAGTGACACACACACACTGACACAATTCATTTGAAAAGAAAAAAAAAACAAAACAGTTGTAATCCATTTTTATCTCTGTCTTAGCCACTTGATGGTAATCAAGAAGTGAGTTTGAACTTGGGCAGAATCTTCACTGGAAAAAGAAACACCTCAAGTATAAGAGCGTAATGTAAAGTTTGGTATGATAAAGCAGATTTAAAATACCAAGAGTGACTAGGGGTCCATTATATGCTTGAATTCAAATTGGACTACTCATTCCTCCCTTAGCTATACTTTCACACTTGATTGAAATGCAAGTCCTTACTCTTGGGCATATCACTATTGGTCTAACAAGGTTTATCTTAAAAAGTATTGCACCTCAATGACAGGTCTGCTTTCTGAGACAAAACATGCATGAAAAAGGTCAAGGAAAAAGACACGTGAGTTGGCAACAGCATATGTGATATAATTACAGAATGGGTCTCTCGGTTTCCTCAAAAATCTTTCCATACTAGTTCCCTGATGCTTAATATTTTGTAATTATAGATAAATTTATTTGGATAAGAATGCCATCTTCTCTAGAACTGCAAATATTTTTTGGTCTTTCTAGAGGGTCAAATCAAGGGAAGAGCATTGGATCTTTTCCTAAAAACAATATTTCACATTCACTCAGCAAACCATTGTTGCGCGGCTACTTTGTGATGCAGAAGTGGATAAGATAAAGTTCTTAAAAAGAGGGAGATGATAGTTTTAAAAGCAAGATAGGAAAAAAAAAACCTCAATCAAATAAAAACTAAAAACCTGAGGTTTGAAACGATAAACTGTTATCAATGCTAAGAAGAAGAAAAAATTGAGATAGAGAATAATGAGGAATTGCAGAGGTAGATTTAGATACGGAGGTCATGGACGGCATTCTGGAGAAGCTGATGTTCAAACCCAAAGAATGAGGAGTTGTTATGGGTGGGGGGGAGGGACAGAGGGAGCCTTGTGGAGGAGAGGGCATAAGGAAGGCTCAGGCCCTAGTAAAAGCAGGAAGAAAGGTAGGGCGGAATGAAGAGCCTGACCTCTCCCAGGAACTGAAAGGCCAGTATGGCTGGTTCGTTTTGTGTGGAATGGGGAGAGCACAGGGAGCAGAAACAGGGTCAAGATTCTTATACACACAACTGAAGATCTTCCGAGGCAATGGAAAGGCACAGAAGGATCAAATTAAAGAAATTTGGAGGTAAATATACGGGAGCGGGGGAAAGTGGTGGTGAGAGAAGTTAGGGATCAAAAGAGACTATCAGTACCTGTACAGCAAAGAACTGAAAGAAGTTGTTGGGGAGGAGAGAGGATGAAGTAGAACAGGAAATCATATCAAGAAATAAAGAGCATGGGTAAGTAAAGCAAGCTCTGAACTTCAACCTTTCAGAATTTTACCTTCAAATCCTGTTTCAAAGAGCCTTCCAAACACTTCCACACATCTGTTTCAGCTGCCTCCAATTCTCTTTGGAAATAGATGGAAGTATAAATAATAAATAAGAGAAATACAGCTCTGACTAAAACACGCTCTTTGATGACAAAGTGAGGTCCCCATGCTGGGTAAAGACAACCATGTAACTAATGAGAAGGGGCCTCTCCCTTCTCTCCTGAGCACTGAAGCTTGCTGCCCTGTTTAGCATAATGTCCCTTCCACTGGGAAAGGAGCAGACCGCCTGCTATTCCTTAGGAAGTAAATTGGTCCCTACCTATAAATTATTCTATGTGGTGAAGAAAAGCATTGGCTTTTTTTTTTCTTTGTCTAAAGCTATGTGAGCAGCTTGGCAAACAACCAGAGATAATTTGAAAAAGTGGCTTTTAGTGACCCGAGTGACACCCGCGTTGCTTGGGCAGTCCACGGTTTGTGAGGCTGCTTGAGGTCTGGCTGGGCTCCATCACTCATGAGGAGTGGAGCTGCCTCACCTTGTCTAGAGGGTGGGGCTCCCACTCCAGTTCACCACAGGTGAGGGCAGGCCCCACTCGAGGGGTGCAGGAGCCTGCTCATTCCCTGCTTCTCCCTGCCATCTGCTCACACACATCTAGAATCAAATCTCCAGAGAAGGGGCTTAGTTGGTCTTTTGGAGGACTCCCAGGTACAAAACTGTGGGTATGTAGCATCAGGGCTTAATGAAGCACATTCCCCGATGCAGCAGCCACCTCCATTCATTACCTTCGGATGTGGCTAGGCTCTGACCCTGGGTATTTTCTCATAATGTTCTTTCCCAGAATATTCTTTCCCCTGACTCTCTTGCCTGCTCTTCAGAGTATGGGAATAATCTCAAAACTTAAACCTCTTGACCAACCGGAATGGAAGTCAGAACCACCCTGAGACCTGCGCCCAGGTCTTTAAAAGGGCCCATGTTCCTCCTATCAGGGCAAGGGATGCAAAGGGCCAAGGGGGCGTGATTGTCTGAAGCTTGCACCTGCCCCTTCACGGCTGATCTGAGGACCCAGATTCCAGAATTCCCTGTGCCAACCCCCCTCCCAGGGCCTGGGTGGCCTCTTTGTGGGGTCTGTCCTCTTGAGATTACAACACCTCTAGGCTTGTTTAGCAGTGCTGGGAGAGTGCAGAGCTGGCACGTCTGTGCAAAGCCCCCTGGGGTGTAGGATCCCACCTGGGCAGGAAAAGAAAAGACTTGGAACTAGTTTTCCCTGCACTGCCACTTTCCATGCAGAACTGAAGTTTGAGATTTCTAAATTCAAACCTGCCTGGCCTGCCCAGACATTCCTAAAGCCAGATTGGTCACAGTACAAGAACTGAGCACATTTTAGCAAGCTGTTAATCTAATTTATAACTTTGGAAATTTAGCTCAATGATTGGCCTCTCTTTATATACTTGCCCAGGGCACTGAAAATGTTTGGTGTTGATGGTTGTGGCACCTTACATGATGAAGGGCTCTGCCTCCACAGAGAGAGAATGCATGCCTAGTTAGCGAGTAATGGAAATAGCGCAGGGAATTTTATCCCCTAAGCATGTCTTCAGGGTGGAAGAAGTATAAAAACTTTAAGAAAGTTTGTATTAATAACTCACAGGTCTGCTGAATTGTTAACTTCACAAGCTTAACAAAAAAGCTAAAAAAATAATAATAATTCCACTTATCCATTCTTCATCCTTTCATTTATCCGTACATCCAGGATTCATTTACATGATGCCCACTAAATGGCAGGTGTTGAGGATACACGTGACTTCAATACTTCCTAGCACAGCAGGATAGAAGACATGCCATCACTAATGACAGGTGATTAAAAACAGCCTGCCTTCACCCAGCTCTCCGATCAGAACTGTTTGTAAAATGATGGCAAGTCTTCCTTCTAGTCATTTTCTTCAAACTTAATCTCAGCTGCCAGGCCTTGCCGTAAACACGTCTCATTCTTGGAGCCGGAAACTTACTTTTCCCACGTGCTATGGTCACACCCCGAAGAGTTCCAAGAATTTAATCACCCCCTACTTCTCAGACCAATGAATAATGGACTTCATATCTTCAATGACAATCCATTTTTAAAAAACTGCTAAGTAGTTATTAAGAAAAGTAATATAGCCTGAACTCTAATTGCTTTCTCAGACTCTAAAAACATTGATGTACTTCAGTACATTGCTGGATTCCCTGCATCAATAGCTCCCAAAGCTAAGTGTCTATCTCAGGAGAGAAACATCCATCAGAGAAGGGAACGTTACTTCCAAGTCAAAAATTGCTCATTCTCACATTCTAATGAGTCAATACCATTCTAGCATAGTGCTCTGGTGTCTGGGGTTGAAGGAGAATGCAATCATCAGAAATATGAAAGATCATGCTTTCCCCATGGAGATGATATCATCCTATGGTGGTAAAATTGGTTCTTGGGGGCAAAATTATCTTAGATATGACTACGCTTTTTAGCCCTACAAATGGTCATAGTACATAAATGGTCATCCAGCATGCTCTAGTATTAAAATGTCAGGATATGGTGGCAATGATTAGGGAAAAAATGTCTAAAAAGGCTACTAAAGAGGGGGTGATAATGAAGAAAAGAAAGGTTGCCAAATCCTGCTATAAACAAGCATGGAAGTAACAACAACAACAACAACAAACATGCTGAGTGCCATGTGAAACTTTTTGAAATGTGCTACACTACTCACTTGAGAAGGCTCCAATCATTTACTTTTTATGGTAACCCGCAGATGTAAGAACTGTATTAAATCCATTTCAGTGATGAGGACACTAAAGAGACAGTGTTCAAACAACTCTCCCAAGATTATAAAGCTTAGAAGTGTTAGCTGGGATACACATAGCAGAAATTTTCTTTCCAAAATTCTGCTTTAACAATATCCTGGAGAAGAGTATACTCTCCTTCCCTCATGAAACATGCAGTTACTCATGGCATACTAGGCATTCTTCTAGAACTTCCACATATGCTTTTGAGCTCTACACTTACCGTAAGTCCCAAAGCATTTTAGGTCAGGTATACTTTTTATTATAATTACATATCATGCTACATATTTTGTAAAGCAATAAAATAGGGGTGCAAAAAGGGAGTTATACTTTCTATAATAACCTAGTTGAATGGATTGGAAAAATTCAGTAATAAAAAGTCAACTAATAGTGCTGATAAATTAGGAATGTGTCTAGGAGGGGCAGGGTAAGAATCTGAAAGGTTTTACCCTCAGATTATCCCCCAAGTGCCCCAAATTGTTCATTTCAGTATAAAGAAACCAAACTGAAAATTAGAATTGATTCATTATGGAAGTGATTTAAATAAGAAAACAATATTAATTCAATCAGTGCTTCCCTATGCAGACAACAAAAGACCTAGGCTCGACATCAAATAATTGGCAAATTAATGACCATTTAAATGTTTTTTTGCTTCTAAGTCATTATTAAATACTTTTATGATTTCTTAATTTAACTGAAGTAATTATCCAATTTATGTCTGATATTAGAGAGCTTGTAGACCATATACATTTTCAAATGCATATCATGGTTCTACCAACCCTGAAACCTAGAAAATCTGTGCCTTATTAGTGAGACAAAACTTAGCAAATGGCAAGAATCAGCCAATAGAGAGTGCTATCACTGCTCCCACGCACACCCCCAAAATTGTGTTCCCCATCTTCAATGATATTTGTGAGTTACTTGAAGCAAAATGGAGCTGAGAGAAAACACAGTTCTGGGCTCCCTAAGTGGTATTTCCTGATAATAGAAAGAAGAGAGCAAGAGAGAGTGAGGTTTTAATAGAATCAGAGGGAAAAGCCTGGGAATATCAAAGTTAAAAATGAAAAAGGTTCAGCTAAGTTCTGCCATACCCACATACTTCAGACCACCTGAAATATTTATCAGGAGCACAGCAGCAGGCCCCGAATTCTTAATGGAATGTTCCCTGTAACCTGTGATGATTCTGAACAATCCATGTCAAAGAGTCACATCTGCGCTAACCAGCAATGACAGCCAAACTAGGCTGGGAGGGCCACTGTTATCTTCCAATTTTCTTTCCTAATCCTCCATTCCACCCTCTGCACACACACACGGGGAAAGACTTATTTCTTCCTATTTTCTATACCCTCTTTGAAGGTATTTCTTTGGCAGGGCTCTGAACTGAAGCTATTTAGAGCAATTTGGTTTATCTACATCCTTGTATTCCCTCTACCATCAGTCCAATTTTAAAAACAGTAAGTACAAAAAATTTTTCAGTTTTAAAAACAATCTTTAGGTTTATTTATCTTGCTTCTAGTTTTTTTTTTTTTTTAATTGGTGGAGTATTTCAACTGTCTCTGAATTTCTTCACCCACAACAACTTGTGAAAACAAATGTTGCCCACAGCAGTCATTAATCCTGAAAGTGTGACCTACAGTGAACAATAATGTTCGAGGTTTGAATGAGATTGTGAAAGGTCAAATAAGATGCTGGGTAAATAAAAAGTACACATTAGAGAATATTACTAGGCAACATATAAACACGTGAAAAACACACAAAATAAGGTTTATATAAAAGACCTGGGTAAGAATTAGAAAATCATGATTTTACAGGAATGTTTGAACCCTGGGCATCATATTTCTCGTTATGGAAGGAGATGGTTTTGATTATATCTAAATTCCTTTTCAACTTTAAAATATGTGCCCATTTTTTCCACCAAACCCCTCCCCCCAATACCTAAAAGAATCCACAATAATAGTATTAAAAATGAATAAAATGTAGAGGGATTAATTTAGATAGGATGGCTTCTTGATGTTACTAATTTAAGGAAATGATATTGAAGAAAGCAGTAAACATAGATTTTAATTAAATCTGTATGTTTTAACACACCAAAACTGTCTCATCAAGTCACTAGTTTTGTTACCCAGAAATATGTACAATTTTAATACTTGACTTTATCTCCATTTCTAATCCAGGAATTACCTGCTATGATCTGAAAAAAAGAAAAGAAGAGAGAAGAGAGGAGGGGAGACAGAAAATAGAGTGAACCCCTTCATCTTTTATCAGTTTTCTACTTGTCCTTATCAGAAAGCCTTACTCATCAATGAGCAATAAAGCATGACCATTCTTTATATGCTTGTTTTGAGCTTATCAGTTATTCAGTCAATTCCATTATTCAAGTAAAGTTAGATGACACAAGTCATTTTTCCCCTTAATAATCAATGTATAGAACTTGAATTATCTCTCTATTGCTTCAAACTTCCTCTACCTTATAGTACGAGTAAAAGGAACTCTCTTTACTGTTCTATGTAGCCTACTTCAGTGCAAGTTCAGCAGGGAGTGGGTACACAGTGAGGGGCTCTGTCCTAAGTAGCTTCAGGGAATTTGGAAATAAACCAGATCAAAGCCTTCTCTGCATGTAACTTAGGAAAGTGGAAGACAAGAAAGACAGATAAATGAATAATTTAAGGCAGAAGGTCATAAATGTCATATATAAGTGGTGACAAAATTATATCCTGGCACAAGAAAAGCAAGGGCTTATTCAACTGGGAATATCTGAAAATCTTGGAAGGGAAGTAGCATTTGAAATGAGCTTCATTTGCACCTTCCATTATCCCCAAGTTATAAAGTAGGCAACTGTCTCCAGAGGCCTCCCATACTGCAGCCCTCCTACCTCCCACCCCTGCAAAAACAAACACACACACACACAAACTGGGAACAGAGGTGATTATTACTCTGGGGTTATGACAGATTTTCTTCTGAAATATCTCTACCAATTGGTCATTAGTTTCATTTTAAACAGGAATGAAGGGTTCCCACACAGAACTCACATGTATCAAAAGATACGTTACCCATTAGCAACATTCTAGTAACTTGGTTCATAATAAATTGCCAGATCTATTCAGCTACAGGGCAAATAAAGTCACTGATCCTATGGCAAAATTACACCTGCCCTTTTCATTTCCCTCTTCATAATAATTGGAACTTTTGCCAAATCATAATTCTCTGGACTGAGTGTAGAAAACCCCATTAAGTGAATCTCGCTTAGAAAACTCTAACTTGGCTTTGAACAAACTCCGACGAAGACAAAGAGAGCATAAAACATATCAATCCAGATTTCTCTAATTTGTTCTCTGAGCTACAGGGTGCTTTAATGAAATTGGAAGTACCATCTCACCTTGCAATCAAGAAGTTGGGTAGAGAGAAAAGCCAGGAGTTAGTTATCAGGGATGATTCTGCAAAGGCAACTCCAAGTTGGAGGCAAGGGACTATCCTAAGACTATTTTAGCAAGATGGTTACCAGGGAAAACTGGAATAAATGTATCACCATTTCCAAAGACAGATTTGTTGGAAGGAGAGCACAAAGAAAATATGCATTTTTGTGCAATATTCAAAATATTCAATATTTTTATATCTGCACTTACAGAGTATATGTGTGTGTGTGTGCAAATTTATTTATATCCACAAAATTCCTGAACATATACATTACTGCCCTTTACTTTAAATAGGATCTAATTACATAAATTTTATTCACACGTTTAGATGTAGTTAGAAAAGCAAGTGTATATTGTGAAGAGGACCTATCCTCCATACAGAACAAGATGCACTATTTGTGGTCAGCACTCCATACTACTCTATCTTCAGGAGAGACCATGTGTACAGTCCAGTACATTCTCTATGTCTGGCTCAAGGAACAATCTCATATTTCTGAGTACTGAATGCTAGAAACAGAGCAATCCTTCTGCTAGTACTGTTTGCTAGGCGATCTTTCTGGAAGTACTGAATGCTAGAAACAGGGCAATCTTTCTGCTAGTACTGTTTCTTAGCCAGCCACAACTCTGCTGCTTTACCAATTATAATGAAAATTATTAAAGCGCTATTAATAACATTTGCATAGAAGGTCCATTTTACAAAGCACTTTCACATACATCTTTTTTCAAGCCCCACAACATGTCTATGAGGCAAGCATTGCCATTGGTCACATCTTATGCATGTATGAAACAGAGGCTCTGAGTTTCAGGGTTGTGTTGGTATCAGGCAGCAGAGTTGAAGTTTAAATCCAGGTGTTCTGACTCCAAGGCTGTGTTCTTTCCTTTGGAGTGGGAAGGTCTTTAAGGTTTTTGTCCCCAGGCTGTTAATCCACTGCAGCTCCCATTCAGCAGCTATTAGGGCAGCCTGCTGCCTTCCATAATCCCCAGGCCTGCATTCTCCCCAGGAACCTTGTGATGCTAGGCAGAATTTCGGTCCAGGCAGCCTGGCTGTGCTCCAGAACCTCTTCATTGGGATCAGACTGTGTCATTTGAAATTCAGACTGGCTCAGAAACAATGCTGACAAAATGGCTCAACAATAGACTGTAAGCCTATGAAAAAGTGGATCCAGCTCCAAGAGGCTTGGGCAGCCTCTTACACACTGTGCTCCCTGCTCCCCTTCAATCTCAACCCACACTCCCTTTAGCCAGTTAGCCTCTGCCCCTGATTCCTTGCTCTCTTCCTGTGCCTTAGCACCTGCCTGGCCATCCAGCTGAATCTTCTCCTTTCTGAGGTTAACCTTGTGCTCTTCATCCATCTCCTCTTCCCATCATCCTGCCTACCACAGGTCATGGGCATTGTTTATTTGATTGCATATTTTGTTCTTTATGAAATGGGGGTAATATCTATCTTTCAGACCTGATAAAAGGCTAAATGAGTCATTTAACAAGCATCTACTCAACACATAGTGTGAATAAGATACTGTACTCAGCATGACGAATAAGGCAACATCTTGACTTCAAACTAGGTCTTCTCTGACAAAGACCATCAGTATTTCACTCTTCAAAAAAAATCTTTCCCAGCACTGGAAGTCCATCAAGCACCCATCCCATCTCCTTGCATTCATGTAAATTATACTGTCTCTATTTATTGTCCTCCAACTCACTGTCTCCTAATAACCCAGTGTACACTATCCAGAAATACTTTTTTAACTATTCTCTGAAAGTTCAAAAATAATTTCATCATGCAAAACCTAATGACTGTTCAGTTTTCCTTCACCTTGACCTCACTTCAAGGACTGATACTCCTGACATCTTTTCCTTTCTCTGACCTTGCCCCTCCCCTCTACCATGAGCTTCTCTGATGTCCTGTCATGGTCTTCCTCCTATCATTTTTATCACACCAGTCTTCTTTCTAAGCCCTAAATATGCACAGTCTTACAAGTTTTGTCCCCAAGCCCTTCCTACTTTTACATAATTAAAGGTTATAGCTTTAATTCTATACAATTAGATCTCGAATATTTCTTCAACCTGATTCCAACATCTGATCAGAAATTCAATTCTAACATTTTCAAAACCACTGGACAGTCACAGCTATCCACGTGTCTGAAACTTCACATAAAATCTCTTAAGCTCTTCTGACATCTCCATTTATATATGTTATGTATGTATTTTTGTGCAATATACACACATTTTTGTATCTGCACATACAGAGTATATGCATTTGTATCTGTACTTACAGAGTATATGCATGTGACATTAGCACTGACATCTTCTCAATTACCAACAGTGACTATTTCTTCCTAACCTACCAGCCCAAATGAGACATTAGGTCAATTCGTCCTTGACAACTTCACTCATGTGCTTCTCCCTTTTCAAATACTTACCACTACCCCATAAATGAGCTAAACTCCACCTGCCTCTTACTTATCTCCTTGTCTCCAGTTCCTATTTTCTTTTTTTTTTAAGCTAAGGAATGACTTTTTTTTTTAAGATTTATTTTATTTATTTCTCTCCCCTTCCCCTCCCCACCCCCCTGCCCCAGTTGTCTGTTCTCTGTGTCCATTTGCTGCGTATTCTTCTTTTATCTGCTTCTGTTGTTGTCAGTGGCACGGGAATCTGTGTTTCTTTTTGTTGCATCATCTTGCTGTGTCAGCTCTTCATGTGTGTGGCACCATTCCTGGGCAGGCTGCACTTTCTTTTGTGCTGGACACAGATGGGGCTCCCCTACACAGGGGACATCCCTGCGTGGCATGGCACTCCTTGAGTGCATCAGCACTGTGCATGGGCCAGCTCCACATGGGTCAAGGCGGCCCGGGGTTTGAACCGCAGACCTCCCATGTGGTAGACAGACGCCTGATCCACTGGGCCAAGTCCGCTTCCCCAGTTTCTATTTTCTAATTGCCCTTAATTACTCTCACATGAATTTCTGAAAGCATCATCTTCATCACAGTTTTTTCCTATTCTATTTCTATTGCCTGTGAGGATAAATTTTTATTCTTCATTTGAGCTTTTCCATAGCTGGATACAATCTTTCTTTTGATTTGGACCTTGGATTTAAATCCCAGATCTACCATTTAGTAGCTGTGTGGCCTTGGGGAAATTACTTAACCTTCCTATGATGTTGTTTCCTCATCTATAAAGCAAACATAAGAGTTTGTTCATTGACTGTGGATAAAGGAAGGAAGGAGGAAACAAGGAAGGGAGGAAGGGAAGAAGGGAGGGAGGGAGGGAGAAAGAGAAGGAGTGAAGAAGGAAGAAAAAGAATGAATGGTTAAGATGCAACTTGAGAAATTCATTTAGTTGTGCATGGCACCATTAAACCAACTAAATTTTTCTTCAACCTTACAATCAGTCCAGTGTGTTACCTAGAGAAACTTGCAAGCTTTACTGTTGAACCAGTGTTCAATTCCTACACGTTCTAATGAGTAGCTATGTGACACTGTGAAAGCAACTTAATTTCACTGAGTCACAATCTTCCTAGGGGTCTAAGGGGCTAATGGTATCTATTTTACAGGGATACTTTAATGATTACTAATAGCAACAGGAGTGTCTACAGTAGGCACCTAGTAGATGTTAGTTATCAAGACTGCTCTTGAGAATGTCTTAGGGAAGTAGATACTCTCTGACACAGGAAAATATTTTTAGTCCATTGAGTAAAGAGTGTTTCATAGGGTCCAAAATTATTTGCTATCTTAAGAAAACAATTCCTTTATTTCATCCTCATGCATAGGTGAAATAAATATAGCATATCTGACTGAAATCTTCACTCAATACTGATTTTTTTTAAGATTTATTTTATTTATTTCTCTCCCCTTCCCCCCCCCCCACCCCTCATTGTCTGCTCTCTGTGTCCATTCACTGTGTGTTGTTCTGTGTCCACTTGCATTCTTGTCAGGTGGCACCAGGAATTTTTATCTCTTTTTGCTGTGTCATCTTGCTCTCTGTGTGGGCAGCACCACTCCTGGGTGGGTTGTGCTTTCCATGCGGAGCAGCTCTCCTTGCGAGGCACACTCCTTGCACCCCTATGTGGGGGACACTCCTGTGTGGCATGGCACTCCTTGTGCATGGCAGCACTGTATTTGGGCCAGTTCACCACATGGGCCAGGAGGCCCTGGGTTTGAACCCTGGACCTCCTATATGGTAGGCAGATGCTCTATCAGTTGTGCCACATCTGCTTCCCACAACACTGATTTTTAAGGCGAGGCAGTCTGAATAGCAGAAAGGTGAAACTTTGAATTCCAGACACTGGGTCTCTGTCTTAGTTTTGTCACTAACTAGATGTGTGGCCTTGAGGAAAGTTACTTCACTTCTCTGGGTTTCAGTAATAAAACCATAACAGAAGAAGATGGTTCATAAAAGCCCAATGCCACTTTTGGCCTGAAAATCCCATGAATCCTAGGGATAGAGTGCCATAGGTTGGGCCCAAATGGCAAATAGCTCTGTGATCTGAGAAGCTTCTCATGGTATCTGAAGGTCACTATCAGAAGCCAAAACCTGGGATGAGTCAAGTGAATTCTAAGCATTGATGAAGAAGACAGAGAAGACCTGGTTTCTAAATATGCTCCCAGTACCTGGCTGCTACTGAGTACAACAAGCGCACTGCAACCTAAGATCATTTGCAGATCTAAAAAATTTTAGAATCCAAGTATCATTCCATTAATCTGTTAAGAACACTGTCCACATTCCAGCATTAATATAATGCAGCTTAAAAAACTTGTGTCCAAACACTTCTTCAGCCATTAATGAGCTATGGCAAATATTCAGCAAATCATTTAATTCTTCTAAAACAAAATTTCTTTACAAAATTGTTTTCAAGACTAAATGAGACCAGTTATATGCAGCCTGGACATAGAAAATGCTTAATAAATGGCAATCATGATTTCCATCATTAGATTTAGGCCATGTCTATATAAAGTGACAAGATGAACAGTTTGAATGAAAGAACTAAAGCGAAAAAAGCCAATAAGATGAGGAAAGTAAGAGTTTATTGCCAATTGCACACAATTATATTTATGACTGTAAATAAGTCAATTTTCCTCTGCAATCCCACTTTGCTCAAACATACAATCAGTATATAATTTTAAGTCAACACATGTTATTGCACAATTTACTAACCCCATTAAATTTCTGCAGAAGAAGAAACAATTAAATGGTAGAGTAACACGGTATCCTTGAGAGCTAACTGGACTTCTCACAAATTGCTTAAACACCATGAATATCTTAAAGTTGGCTGCATTTTGTTATTTCTAGCATCAAACTTTTTAAAAAGATAATTGGCAGGAGGTTTTAAAATAAAAACCTCACAGCTTTCCTGAGGTTAGCTGGAATAGCAACTGGCAAAACATAGAAAATAAAAAAAGAAATGAGGCTTATGATGCCACCTCTATAATGTCTTTTTGCATAAACAAATCAAAGATTTCCAAGTGGCTCATCTCAATTACTCACATATTTCTCTTGGTTAATAAGGGAATAAGTACCAAGTATGTAAATATAAATGTAGCTCATGCCTACATGACTAATATTTAAATCTCTTCATATTTCTCTCACGTCCTGAAATATTTTTCCTCATTTTCCAACTCCTTGAACTACATTTTTTCTTACTATATTTTATTTAACTTTTTCATATGATATTTCGATTAAAAGAATCTTTTGAGCTCAAAATCACCAAAGTAGTTGTACCTTTGGAGCAAAACTTTATGTCGAATTTAATTTGATCCAAACTTGGATAACAAATTATATTCTCTTCGTTATTTTTTTCATATCAACACAATAAAAAATAATAAAGGCATAGCTTAAAATAGTAAAGAGAGAAGAAATTGTTTCTGTCATTCAAAGATCCTCATTTCACCCTGACTTTCACTATCATGAACCTCTATCATTTTTAAATGTTTGCTTGCTTTCTGAGAATCAAATTGTTAAAGCTGTATGCTAGCTTGGAATTCTCATTACCATCTAGAGTGTGCTTAAAATCAGTTGAGAGTCAACACATCATGAAACAAGGCACAGCTAGCATGTTTTGATCTATGCAGTTGCATGGTAACTGTTTGCCTATGAAACATCTGAATTCTCTCAGGTACCATGATGCTAGGCAAAAAGAGTTTAAACAGTGAAAATCTTTTTTAAAAGGAAGTCTTTAAGAGGATGATGGGTTCAGTTACTTTAGAATTCTTAAATCTGAAATTCTTTTATCTACTTGCACACTGGGGGAATTCAGAGAATATATTCTGACATTGAAATACACTTTCCACATTAAAAAAAAAAAGATCACAAAAACCATCTGTCTTGTGTTAGCTGGCAATCTCTGATTTGGTCCACAAGTCTGAAAGGCATAAGCATGAACACACAGCAAACAAATGTGCCAGAGCTTCTCAACAAAGTAAACAAAAAGTACATGAAGAGCCACGTGGCTGACTGCTTTAATATTTACAGAAATGTTTGGCTCATTTTAAGTTTCTTTGTGAAGCTGAGGGCTAGTGCTTATTTAATTGACCCCACCTAAATCCATGAGGACAGGTTATATGACAATCTCCAGACCTGGAATCAAAGATAACGTGTGAAAACAAACATCTGCAAAGGTTGAGATGAGCTCATTTCCTGGCCCACCGGGCGAGACGCAGTCCCCTTGCCCTATGCCGGGAGACAACTGTTTGTTTGTTGGACACTAGCATTTGAAAAGGCCCTTCCTGGATGGGCAAAAAGTGAACTGTAATTTCCTGAGCAATGAAGCCATATATCTGACCAAATCGCATGAAAATGAGCCCAACCCCACATGTGCAGCCATCTCAAAGACCTCTGACCTTCCCTGGGGACTTGAGCTTGAAATCAAGCAGCAGATGAAGAAGCATGCTCAGCTGAACCATTCTAAACCCTCTCTGTGGAACCAACAAAATACATAACAAAGACAGGAAAATAGATCAAACTAGAACAGAAATGCCCTACTTTTCCCACCAGGTCTAATACTTGATATTTAGAACTTATGCCCCTACAGAAATAGCTATGGGTCTTACTTTGGCCCTTCTGTATTAGTACTTCAAAGAAAATTTTGAATAGGAATCCTCTTGATGTCACTGAACATGGTAGTCAATTACACTTGGGATAATTTGAGATGATGAATGTACAACATTATGATTATACTAAAAGCCATTGATTATACACTTTGGATAGATCATATGGTATGTGAATATATCTCAATAAAACTGCTCAATAAATAAGCAAATAATTGTGCAAGAATAGCCAGAAATAGCAGCTATGTACAGCAGGGGAAAGACAGAGATTGAGGGTTGAGGAATTTTCTTGTTTGTCTGTTTTGTGTTTATTATTATTATTGAAATAATGAAAACGCTTTAATGATTGAAGTGATGAACACACAATTATATGATTATACAAAATACCATTGATTGTACACACTGGATAAATTGTACCCTTTATCAATATATATCATTAAAATTGATTTGTTCAAAAAAACCAACATTGATACAACTGATGAACACATATTGAAGCATCGCTCCTAACCATGGTCTATAGCTTACATTATGTTTTAACAAATATACCACACTAATGAAAAATGTTGTTAATGGGCGAGAGTGTGGGAGGGGGAAAGGGTGAGATATATGGGAGTCCCCTATATTTTCGATGTAATATTTTTATAATCTAAAGCTCCTTTAAAAATAAAAATCACTAAAAAAAAAAAAGCAGGGCATTAGTTTCTAAGCTCTTTTCAGTTAGTCTTGAAAAGGTGCTTTCTTCCATATCTTTGAAAGAGACCCATGTTTTCACAAAATTATGTGCATATACCCATGTGTAACTAAACACATAATCATATTTATTCACAAATGTGTGCATATTAACAATTGAGCACCTGTCCACATATCTTGCTGAGCATTTTTTAATCTCATCACTAATACAAAAATTCTGTAGGCCATTATTATCAACCCATTTTAGATATTAAAAAAAGATAAATATTCAGAAATTGAATTGGGGGAAGGATTTAGAATTCCCAGTGCCAGAACATAAAAGTATTGTGTATGTTTATCAACCAAAAATGACTGAGATGGGAACAACTCCTAAAGTCCTAACTTTTTTTCAGAGTTCAGGCAAGAAAGTTCCCATTAAATAACAAATGCTTGCTAAGAGTCAATTAAGGTTACAGAAATTTGAAGTGTGAGGTGAGGGTGAGGTGGAAGGCTAAGCGGGTGAATTTTAAATTGCAGCAGGTCAGGCTAAGCCTCACCTAGGGGACATTTGAGTATAGATCTGCAGGGGTAAAGGAGCTAGGCACACAGATAACTTGGGCAAGCTGTTTAGTGCAGCTCTGCTCACATGCACATCGCCACATTCAAAGACACACATGCATACACGTTCCAGATAAAGCATAAAACCCCAGACTGCCCTGCCCCCCCCACCCCCCGGGCTTTGTGATCACAACCTGCAATTCTCAACTCCCTTAACTAAGGGCAAACCTGAAATACAAAGATCTGCTCAAGATCCTGGTGCTCACTTACAGTCACTTAATTACAACCTGCATTTCCAATCTCCTGCTTTGGCTTTGCTTCCTTGGACAGACTGGTTCTTTCCCTTTGGATCAAGCCCTTGCCTGGTCCAGAACAGAGGATGTGGAACTTCCTCTCACATCATTCCTTTGCTGTCCTCACCTTTATTTAATGCTATTTAGTATATATTTAGCAGTCAGCAAAGCCCCACTTAAGGGCTCATCAATATTGAGAGATTCCCTTCAATCAAGATGCATCCTATTTTAAAACACATTCTTCTCTGCAGAAAAGTCCTGGGAGCCCAAAGGTAGAAAGCCACACAGATGGGGGGCAGGCAGTGTGGCTGGTGTGTGGGGAGACGCCCCAATCCCCCTGTGTACCTCCAACACTGCAGGGAGGGAGCCGGCTCTTTTCAACCAGCCCGCTGCGTCGCCCTGTCCTCAACCACCGAAAGAGGCTCATCTTCGTGAGGCGAAGATCCATCTCATTCCATTTTTCACATGGCTAGTGAGTTACCTGGATCTAACAAACTCAGTTTGAATTTTCTATGGAAAGCTAGATTGAGGCCCATGATCAGAAGTCCATAGTTTGAGTGGACTTCAAAATCTCATTACTATTGGAAATAAAAATTTTAGCTCTGGTAAGAGTTCATTGTGCTCATTCACTGACTTCCAGTATCATTAATAGTTTGCTTAATATTATGTAAATAATATTTAAATAATGCTTAATATATACTAAATACCATTAAATAATATTCTTAAAAACAAATTTGGGGACAAATTAGTCATACATACTTACGGCTTGAATATTCTAAATAAGGAGACAAATGACGGGATCAGTAGTATCAATGCATGAGAATGTTAAAAATACATATTTTAAAATATCAGATACTAAATACCTTTAATGCTCAGAACCAGGGATAAAATAACTTCAATTTGAGATAACCAAAACAAAACCAAAAACAGAACACCAAGGGCCATTTAAACAATGCTCAATAACCAAAAGAGGCAGTGAAAGATTAGCAATTATTTAAAGAGTTTAGGATCTGTAAAACATCATTACTTGGTTCCCAGGTAGATCATAAATACCCAACCAATATTCCTTGGTTCTTATCTCAGAAAGTCTATGACATATTTAAAATCCTACTGATACTTACTGATTTTGGTTCAACATATTTTCAATTTGACAGAATCAACAGAGTTTCAATATTATTTAAGGAGGAACCATATAAAATATTTGACAAGCCTTAAATTAACCAACTAGCCATGCAGCCAGGAAATGAGGCATGGAAAAGAGTTTGAACACTATGAAAAAGAAGCAGTGGTTAACTTCATGGTATTTAAGAGCAACAGAGAGCAGAGCAGAGATATCACAGAAAAATCTTTTAATCTTAAGAAGAGTCTAATAACTCATTGATTAATCATCTGAAAGACATGCTCAAAGAAATAAAGTTAACCTGAGATATAAAGTAGATATCAAACAGACACTCAGTTAAATAACCTTTGCTCTTTTATTCTAAAGTTAACCTAAATGTGGTGCAATTGACAGGGAATCTCTCTCCACATCAGGGGTCTCCAGGTTCAAATCCTGGTAAATCCTAGAGCAGAGAAAATGAGAAGAGAAGACAACAGAGACAGCAAAAACAGCAGGGTGGAAGGAGGGGAAGGGGGAAAAATAAATAAATAAAATAAATCTTAAAAAAAATAAAGTTAACCTAAATATTCTTAAAGGAACATACTATAACCCAGTGGCAACAAGTCTGCATAAGAGGAAAACAAAATATTACCTATAGAAAGATGTGAATTGAAGTATAGATGAAGTATAGATGAAGGTGTATTTTCTAGATTTTTCCATCTACTGATATGGAAATATTTATGTAATGAAAATAAGGAAAGCCCTGTGATCAGGCACCTGACAATGTAGTTCGTTTTTCTCCACTTTTGAATACCCCATAGGCAGTTTTTGATTGAGCAAGTAATGTCCATACGTCTTTCACAGGCTAGACCCTATTTATTGTTAGAGTTGATGCATCTTTATCACCAAAAGTAAAGGGGGTACCAATTTTTCTTAACTGATAAAGAAGGGAAGGGAGGGCAGAGGTCTACATTTACTGTGTAGTCCCACAATTTGTAGCCAACTGCTATAAATTTGGGACAGAAACCAGGGATCTGATTATTGAGATGAAAAGAACAGGAAAAGGAAAAGCTACCTCCTTGGTTTTCTAGACACATTTCCTTCTTTTTCTATTTTCTCTTCAATAATCACAAAGTATACTTATTAGCATGAAGAAACAGGAATGCCATCTTTATCCAATGGAATGCTCTACAACACAATCTCATGAAAGATTTTTTGTTTTCTTTATGTCACATCTATTTTAATGACCCATTCAGACAAGGTGAAATCAACTACTTATATAAAGAAACATTTAATTTGACACTTCTTAAATCAACTTGTTATTGCCTTTGTTATTTCCATTACGTGGAATGAGTCATTCATTTCTTGACTGTTATGTGTATTTAAAACAGTAACACGGAGGCATATTAAAATTATATAGCATTCTAAGTCAGCACAATGCTCCTTCATTCCCCACATCCATAAGAGTCACGGCTTAGCTCACGAAACATTTATTAAGCAATAAAAATGCTATATATTCACCAGACAATACTCCACCTCATCTATAAATTAAGTAGCCATGTACTCCTGTCAATCAATGAATTAAGAGCAATTAAGAAGAATCATGCAGTTGCCTACTACCCTGGATATATAAAGGTTTTTTTTTTCTACTCTCAGCTAACTATTTAATGCACTAATTGGCAAAAACACCTCATGACTCTTTTGCAGGCCTGAGGCAATGGTATTCCTGATCACATCACTTAAATTCTCTTTCAAGAGCTTAATAAGAACCTTATCTGTAACTTCCCCAAGTAAGGGACAGATTTCTGGTCTGACCCCTGCCTGTGCATCTCCAGAATCCAAGCTCTTGTCCTCACTGCAGACCTCCTAATCTGGAGAACGAATTCTCAGGGGACAATGCACTTCCAACACACCTATGCTGGAAAAGGACGAAATGTATTCTCAGGTTCTGCGAAAGGAATAGACAACAACATCAAGACACCACTAATGTGTCCTTTTATTCAGGTTACCTAACATGTTTTTTTACCCAAATGTTCAGGGCCTAGAAAGCCTAAGGGGATGTCGACTCCTAAGAAAAGTGAAACGAGCCCGTAGCTGGCTGGGGAAAGAGCCCTGTGTTGCTACCTCCTTGCTTTCTTACGGTATTGGTATTGACAACTGACAGATGGGCCATTTCACCTTGAAAATTAACTCCAAAGAATATAGTTTATTCCAAAAATCATATCTACTTTTCGATGGATTGGATGTTTTAGAATTCATTTCAAAGCATTCTGCAGTTAACATCACAAGCATGTTCCAAAGTCAAAGGGAAGACAAAGAGATGGTAGAACAATGATTCTCACTTTCATAAAAGGGAAAAAGAAGAAAGGCAAATGATTCAATGACTTGTTCAAGGCCACTTGGCAATTCAGAGGAAACTGTGATTACAAGTCTGACTCAGTGAAAGTGCGCCTATTGCCTATACCGACCACATGCTCAATAAGGGAAGGAAGGTGAGCAATTCAGAAAATGCTTACTGTGGCTCTTCATGTATGATGCTATGCTTCTGCTCTTTCCTTCACAATACGTAGAAACCCCTACACCATTTTTAAATGACTACCTCCACAAAGAGTATAAGAAAATGTTTAACAATGAATTTGGCCTACAATCTGAATGAACAAGCAAAAATTAGTGATTCACTTCCTAAGGGCTCAAGCTCTATTTTGAGAAGGAAGGAAAGGGTCAAGAAGGATTAAGACTTGTAGACATGTAGTATAAACAGGGAGAGGCAATACAGGATAGGAGATAAGAGGCAGAAATTGAGTGTGAAAACATTTAAAACATGGCTTTGAGTGAACTTACTGGTATTCTACTATAGAACTATTGTGACTAGTAATGGAAGAAACTGTAGCACTGACCTGGAGAAAGTAGCCCAGGTAGTTGCTGAGGGCAGGGAGAGGGAAGCAGAGATGAGATGTGGAGGCATATTCGGGACTTGGAGTTGTCCCTAAACGATATTGCAGGGACAGATGCTGGATATTATCTATCCTGCCATAATCTACTGAATGGAATGGGACACTGTGTAAACTACAATGTAAACTACAATCCATGTGGTGCAGCAGTGCTCCAAAATGTATTCATCAAATGCAATGAAGTACCATAATGTTGAGGGAGATTGTTGATGTGGGAGGAGTGGGGGGAGGGGGTGAGCGGTGGGGTATGTGGGAACATCTTACATTTTTTAATGTAACATTATTTGTGATTTATGTATCTTAAAAGAAAAAGATGATTTATTTTTTAAAAATATATTAAAAACAAAACAAAAGAAAACTGGTGACAGTTCTTCCCCCCTAGGGGACATTTGGCAATGTCTGGAGGCATTGTGAATAGTCAAGACTGGGAGATGCAACTGGCATCTAGTGGGTAGATACCATGGGTACTGGTAAGCCTCCTACAATACACAGGATAGCCCCACAACAAAGACTTACCTAGTTCAAAATACCAAGAGTTCTAGTGATATGACCTTGCGCTTCTGGGAGCCCAGGTCTTCTTATCTGTATACTATTAAGAGTAATACAGTGGTAGCTACCTTGAAGGGTTCCTGTGAGGACTGCAAGGGATCATTCAAGCAACACACTTCATCCAGTTACTGGAATATACCTTAATGAATCGCAAGTTTTTTTATTATTATTAATAATAATCCTGTCAATATCTTTCCCTCATCAGCACACAAAGCAAGAAAAGGAGAATATGAGAGGCCACAAGAATAAGCACTCTTTTTTAAGTTTACAAGAATATCAAGAAAATAAAATTCGGTCCTCAAAGTTCTAGAGTCCTTGGTTCGGTTCTAGAATATTTTAATCCACCACCACCAATAAGAGAGGAAACTCAAATGAAAGCAAACCCCAAGAAGACCCCTTCATCACCCACCATGCCAGTGGGCCAGATAGCTCACTAAAAGGGTGATTAAGACAACACAGCATTGAGGGGGGTGTTTAATCAAGAGAAATGTATGCTAAAGGGGGGTGTTAAAAATTATCAAAATTTTATGTCATTTTTGAAATATGACGTCTTTTATTCCAAGGTTGAGTTCTTATTTCAGATCTTACGGGCTGCAATTCCACTCTTTTGAACTGTCGCCTGTGACCACATCTAAAGAGAAAGTTTGCATCTGTCTGCTGAACCTGGGTAACAGCAAAGTGTTTACTTAAAAAAAAATCCAGCTCTTAAATTAGTCCAAGTAGTTGGAATCTGGAGAGCAAACAAGTTCCAGTTAAAATGACCTAAGAATCGAATATGTTTTTCTGCTTTATGTGATGAAGACGGCCAGAAACCACAAGATTATACATCAAGTGTGCAAACAAAACAAATTGGGAGAATCTCAGACAGCTGAAGTAGCTCTTCTGCAGGAATTTCTTAGGAACTACTGGCACATTGGTGTCTGTTGCCAGTGCCAATTAGAGTGACCAAGATGAGCTCTGCCTTTTTTTCCCCTTCATTCCTCAGCCAAGTACAAAGTAGTTGACAAAGGAGTTTCAAGGCTAAAATTTACTTGTGCCCAATTCCTGAAATGCTGAAAGAATATATAAACTTGTTTTTTTCAATATCAGTTTGAAAAATAAAGTAAAAGTGTTCTTCCCCCTTTGTTAGTAAAAATTAGCACATATCATGAAACAGATTACAACTCCCTTACTTATGATATAACCAAGGGCCAAATATCAAGTAACATATGGGTTATGTAAAATAATGCAGGGTTTCCTAAAACCAAATCTGACAAAACTGATCGACAAAGAAAATGAAATCCAAAACTCATTTTTAACATTCACATGCTACCTAGGAATTTCTTTGGCTTACCTAACATCCATGAGAATTAGCTAACATTCCTGTCTCAACCTTTGAAATATGTGAAAGGTTTTGAATATGAATTTCATTCTCCCCACTTTGAAAAATGACCCTGTTGTGCAAATGAAGAGATCATTACCAAATTTATTCCACAACTGCCATGGCCAAGAGAATTTGCCTACTGGTGTTCTAACTTCGACTGTTCAAAAAAAGAAAGTTAAACAAGGTGATTTTTTCTTTTTTTTTTTTTACTTTGATTATATATAATTAAGAAAACACTATATTTTCAATACCTAAACTACGAAGAATTGGCGCAGAAACAGAGGTGAGTTAGGTTAGGATTACAAAGCTCCAATTTTGAGTATAATTTCTCACACCAGTGTATCAGTGCGGTAAATGAGTAGACAAAAGCTCAATGTCCACAGTCAGCCTCCTGGGATCGAACCCAGGCTATGCTGTTCATTGGCTGTGTGACTTTCGGGAAAGTTACTTAACCTCTCTGTGTCTCATTTTCCACATCTGTAAAATGGGGATAAAATAATTACATATAAAGGTTGCTCCATGTGTGTGTATTTTTTAAGCATATAGAATGATGTTCAGCAGATATTAATTGATACCAAAACATTTGTTGGCATTAACACCAACTGCCATTAAAGTGGAGGTGTCTCGACTCCTGAAAAACAGTGTGAAGAGATAAAATGCAATTGCCTATCTTTAGATTCTTGGCTCTTCACTTAGATACTGGGACAGTTTCCAGGACTAGGAGAAATCCAAGGGACTCTTGTAGTTCTAAATCTCTCTTCACCTAATCCCTTGGGATTTAGATATATATTTAAATATGTAGAAAATAAATTCATCAGTCCTCATTCTTGAAATACCTGTTTTTGCAGAATCAAGAACTCTTAACTTTCATTATATTAATAATTATACCACATGATGATAAAATATTCTGCCTGCATATGCACTTGCATGTATATATAATGCCCCCCCCCCGCCAATAAATGAAATGATCCTTTCTGCATACTGAGATTACAAGTGGTGGTTATTTTACTCTTTACATTCCTCTGGGGTTTCCAAATTATCTGCAGTAAGCTTGCCTTATATTTGTGATAAGAAATAAAAAACACTGCATTGTAAAAATCTGGGTACTTTTGGAATTCTTTAACACCATGGAACCCCCTTTCAATAGAGCTGCCAGGAAAAGCAATGCAATAGTGTAAATACTTCCCTGAAAAATGAAAGTTTAGGATGAATCAAATCTGAAAGAGATTAGGAACAGGAATAAAACATTTGAGCAAACAATCCTGTTTCTCCAACCCAGAGGGCGGACCGTCAACTCAGTCAATCCTGAGGAGAGATGGTTTTGGCAGGCTTAGGGACTTGAGGTTTAATGAGGGTCGATGACAGATGACCTGACAAGCATTACCTCCCTTCATCTCACTCCCACCCTCACTTTAGGGAGCTATTTTGACCACCGGTTTACAAATAAGGGAACCAGGGCTCAAGGTTCCGTGGTCAGTCAGGGGCAGTTTTAGAATGCCAGCCTGTGCTAAATTGAGTATCTTTCACCAAGCCCCGGAGGGCCTCCCTGCCTCTCGCCTTTCCTCACCACTCTTAAATCTTTATTCACTGCTCCTACCAACTCTACTTCAGCCTCGCCCCCCTTCCCGTGCTCCTGGTTGCTGCTCCATTTGCAGTGAGAAGTAAGCACAAAAGCCTCCTATAGCTCCACAGAAAAGGCCTGGCTAAGGTAGGGCCAGCGTTGCCTGAACCCACCAGTATTTTCGCAGATGTGCAGCTGCAGACATGGACACCAACTCTGCAAGATTCATAAAGCAGCTTTCAGCGCCACTTAGAATCCTGTGTGCGCGGGCATCTGCGGCGGCGGCCAGCTCCTGCACAGTAAGTAATTCTCTGCTCAGCGCAGGCAGGGCTGCTGTGGGAGCAGAAAAGCGGGCACTGGAGCCTGGAGAAGAATGCCTGGCCTCTGGGGCTCCGGGGAGCATATTGTCTTGTACAGGAAGGGGAGCAAGAGCTGCAGAATGTCTAAGGAAGAACCTTCAAGCCTGACTGTACCGAGTCACCCCAATCTAGGCACTCCACGTCTACCGAATTAAGACACAGCACAGAAAGGCCTTTCACGGCTCTAACTGGCCCCTGCATTTTTCTCATTTATACCTTCCAACATCTTTTCCGTGTAATTTCTTCTGCTAATTATTTAAACAAGGAAATTAGTGCAGGGCCCTGAGTCCACACTAGGCAGCTTTGCACATGCACATCCCATTCATAAAAGGCATTACCTAGTCCTCTGCAAATATTAATCAACTCGTGAGTGTTCCGAGTCAAGTAGCTAATGTGCCCTAGTTCACCAGTGGTTAAATAGGGAGGTTAAGGTATTAGAGCAATTTAATCGTGGAGCTGGAAAGATTTCCACATGCCGAATCCCCAGTATCCATCAGTTAGTTACCAGGCCTTCAGAGCCTCAAAATTCACTGGGGAGCCAGTGGGTGGGGAAGTCCATTTTCCCTGAGGGATAAATAAATAAATCCTATTGCAGGAATAAAGACAGTCCAGTGCACCACAGGTGCCAATCAATAAAAAAAACTAACACCAATCATCACCTATTCTTAAATTCTCCATATAGCCACTGTCAGATTCTGATTAGCCTAAGAGAGGCCCATTTTCTCTCCCATCTCCCTGATTTTAAGGAGGTTCCCGCGTTTGCTCTCTCCAGGGCATTACAATCAGCATGTAGCACTCATTTCCTTCCACCCCTCCTATTGTCAAAGGAAGTTACATTTCCTTCCGTGCACAATGCCTTGAAGAAATATCCTTTAAGCCGACCAGGAGCTCTGACCCTGACTTCATCCTTA
This sequence comes from Dasypus novemcinctus, assembly GCF_030445035.2. Lineage (NCBI taxonomy): Eukaryota > Metazoa > Chordata > Mammalia > Cingulata > Dasypodidae > Dasypus > Dasypus novemcinctus. The sequence goes on from NC_080675.1 coordinate 22,176,633, forward strand.
GGTGTCCCGGGATGTGCTTGGAGCTTCACTCCATGGCATCGGATTCCGGGAGTACTCGAGTTCTCTGGGTTTCAAGCAACTGTGGCCAAACTGGGCATGTTCTACTGCCAAATTCACTGCTGTAACCCAGGACAGAACTTGAATTCTGTCCTTTGAATTCTGTGCTTCTTTAATTTCTGATTTAACAAAATGGATGAACTTTATGTACTCTTTCTTGTTACCTGCGCTTCTTTAAGCATTATGAGTTAGCATGAAACATTCTGGTAGACATCAGGCATAAAGAAACATCCCTTCAGTACTTACTGTTATAGCAATAGAGGTTTGGGGAGGCACGGTCTAACCTTCTCAACTGATCCCTCCCAGTGATTTTCAGCATCCTACAGAGATTATTTTTCAATGATTTTCTGCCCACAGCTTCTAGAGCCCTAAGCCTTCACAAGGACAATTTCATTTCTCACATGGGAGTTTTCCCTAGGTTTTTTGCTTTCAGATGGCTTTCTGTTTTAGAGAAAAAGGGGAGAGAAAACATAGCTTTAATCTCCAAAGTTGTGTAGTGAAACAGTGGGGTAGAAAATAATAGAAATATACAGTTTAAAATTAATCTAACGTACACTGATCCTATAATACGATGTCCTTTTTCATGACCATTATTTAAGTGCTCTCAAAATCAGTTGCTTTCATTCTGAGTCAATATCCAAAAAAGACTTTACTAAGCACTTCCTTTACAGGGAAAAATCTATACATGATTATCTTGTGTAATACAGCAACGTTATAAGATAAGACTAATTATTATCCCCATTATATATATGATAATATAAAAAGCAGTGATGATTTACTGAGTGCCCAACTATGTGCCATGTACCTTATTTAATATGACTTTATATAATACTTACATAGAAAAGCATTATAAATTAATCCCATTTTACAGATAAACAAACTGAGCACAGAGAGGTTAAATATTTAACTAAGGTAAGTGTTTTTAAATTCTCAGATTTAGACCAGACTGGCCTATTTCTACACTTGTTAAACTACTTGGCTATAATGCCTCAAGCAAACAATAAGTACAAATGAAAATCAAAGAACGGGGTTGAAAAAGTTCTTGAAGAGTTAGTGAACAAATGATTTTTACCTCTTAAGTTCCCAACTCAATCTTTCCATCTCTTTCACAGATCTTCTCAAAATTACCATGATTAACTCCTACAGATTCACACATACCACAATCATAAGACCAAATTACACATGTATCAAAATAATGTTCATCTGGAAGGCTAAAAAATGCAACATAGGACTATATAGCACAGTAAAACCAATGTGAAATATGAATATGGGTAAAATTACATACATAATACCATTTTTCTTTGAAACTGAACAAATGTTAATACTACAAATGTTAATGGCAGACAAAAATTTATGCTAAGTGAAAGAAATCAGACACAAAGTACCACATTTTGAATGATTCCATTTATATAAAATGCAAATATAAATCATTTATAAAGATGAAATTAGGACTGGGGAAGGATAGAGGGATTAAGAAGTGAGTGCTGAAGGGTGGAATTTTTCTTTTGGAGGAATGAAATTGTTCTAAAATTTTTTTGTGGTGATGAATGAACAATATTGTGATTATACTAAAAGCCACCAATTATATACTTTGGATAGATTGTATATTATGTGAATATATTTCAGTAAAACTGCTTACTAAATAAATAAATATGCAAGAATAGCCAGAAATAGCAGCTATATACAGCAGGGGAAGCATAGAGAGCTTGAAAGGTGATGAATTTTCTTGTTGGTCTGTTTTCTGTTTATTACTATTATTACTGAAATAACGAAAATGTTACTAATAATGACCGAAGTGATAAATGCACAACTACGTGATTATACCAAGTGCCACTGACTGTGTACTTTGAGTGGATTGTATGCTTTGTTCATATGTATCAATAAAATTGATCTGTTTAAAGGGGGGGGTAATGCTCATCTGAATATTGAGTAGAATGATATCAAAAATCTACCTGGCAAGTGGATGTAGCTCAAGTGGTTGAGTGCCTGCTTCCCATGTTTGAGGTCCCGGGTTCATTCCCCCATACCTCCTAAAAATAAAAATCCCATCTGTTTTGCCTTGTCACCAGCCTGTAGATCTAAGAGCAGGAAAAAATATTCCTTATGCATTGTATATCACAAAGGGTATGGAGTGGTAGCTAATATTAAGTATCTTCCATTGTTAGAAGTATTCCTCCTTATAAATATTCCATCATTTAAACATCATAGGAACAGCCAGAAAGGTTCCTTACGTGCAATTAAGAGATAAGAAAACTGAGACTCAGAAACACAGTCATTAAATAAGTAAGATTAGTTCTTCCTGATTCCAAAGCCCATGATCTTTCCATTAACAGACTGCAGCCCATTCTCCCCACAGGATATAAAAAAGAGTCAGAAAATATCCACAAATCCCGCAAAAGAAAATCTTGCTCCTTACTGTACAGAGACATATAAATTAATGTCAAATTGCACCCATACTTGCAGGTGCAGCCTGTTCCTCTACCACCACTGAAATGACAATCCCAGATGAAATGAAATGACATAAAATCACATTTGTTGACCTTCCTATTGGTAAGAGGGAATGTTATGAAGAAATAGCACTGTGAAATGACTCAAAATATTAAGAGTGTTTTTCATGCAAGTGAAATGAAGTAAAGAACTTTGGGGCACCATTTTTTAACCCCCATAAATCAACACACACTTTAATGAAATCCATTCCTATGCATTTAAAAATAATTAATGCTGTTGAACAAACTTCATAAGAACTTATGACATATGTAATGGCATCATTTTATAGGGGGCATTTAACCTTTGATCCCAGAAGAAAATGGAAGTCTTCATCTTGGAATCAATCTCCAGTGCTAACAGTACTGCACTTGTGGATATGAATGTCCAAGAAGACTGGCTTTAAACCACAGGAAGGGGAACAACTATATCATTCCATGAAGTGGAGATCTGATAGTTTTCTAGACTGTTGAACTAACCGCCAATGGCTTTTTTTTTCTTTTCTTTGATCACTAAAACATAGAGGGTGGTATGCTCCAAGGGTGACATTCTATAAGCAGCCATGAGAAGTCCCCCACTTGTCATTCAAAGGATTGCTTGCTCTGTTCTTGAAGCCTAGAACACTCAGCCCCAGACCATCTCCAAACAAATGGGAAGCTAATTTGCATAAGCCTCATTTCCTTTTTATTCATCCTCTGCCCAAGTCTAGATCAAGATATTTTGATATCGGCAGTGGACTTGGCCCAGTGGTTAGGGCATCCATCTACCATATGGGAGGTCCACGGTTGAAACCCCGGGCCTCCTTGAAGGTGTGGAGCTGGCCCATGCACAGTGCTGATGCGCGCAAGGAGTGCCCTGACACACAGGGGTGTCCCCCGCGTAGGGGAGCCCCACGCGGAAGGAGTGCGCCCCCGTAAGGAGAGCCGCCCAGCGTGAAAGAAAGTGCAGCCTGCCCAGGAATAGCGCCACACACACGGAAAGCTGACACAACAAGATGATGCAACAAAAAGAAACAGATTCCTGTGCCTCGAACAAAGAAGACAACGCAGCAAATAGACACAGAGAACAAACAACCGGGGTGGGGGGGAAGGGAAGAGAAATGAATAAATAAATAAATCTTAAAAAAAAAAAGATATTTTGATGTCATCCACTGTGGGAGTCACAGAAATTGAAAGGGCATCCATAGTCAACAATTAGAAGAGATGAGTTTCAGAGTCAAGTTTATATATGGGATTAACGTCTGAAACAAGAGAGAGCCTGTTGTAAAACAGAGTATATGGAAAACAAACAACAACTACAAAAAACAAAACAAAACAAAACAAAAAACACCCAGCTAAGGTATAAATAGGGAAGAGACCAGAGCCCTCATTTATGGAATGCTTATGATCCACAGCAGGTGTTTTACAAGCATTGTTTCATATTTAAAGGGCCCTGAAAGTTAGGGCTTTCTTTTCCTTAATCCCTGATTTACAAGTTAAAAACTCAAAGGAAAAGAAAGGCAGAAAGGCAAGTCTGTTGTTTCAATGTCAAACATCCTCTAAGCAACCAAATCAGGATTCAAACACGGTGCTGCCTGGCTCTGAACCACTTCGCCTTACCTGCCACCCCACGTGTCCTCTCTTTGCTCATCAGTTGTGTCCTGACCGCTCACTTAATAGGAATGTGTCCTAATAAGTGTAAACCAAGGCTGCGGTGATGCACTATGCTTCTGAATGTTTTGCTCTCCTTGAACACTGGCCAGACTGAGACAAATGATTCACTTAAACTAAACTCTACTTAGGTTTATGAACCAGATTTTTTAGGTAAGTGTGGCTATTATTTTCTGAATAAATTAGCTCAACATACACACATACATAGAACACGCATTTCTCTCACAAACATGATCCTCTTAGAAGGTAAAAAGCAAAACTGCTTCTGAAAACTGCAAAAACCCTGCAATGCCAACAGCACCTTCTCTGGCTCATTAATTCTGGCCTAAATTTGCTACTGTCAGGCAAATCAGGCACACTGTCCAGCAGACACCCACCTGCTATTAGGCTGAATGTGCCTGGCATCTTGACATTCTATTGATTCCAATCCAAAGCTTATGTAAAAAAGGCAGCTCTGAATCCAAAAGGAATTTCAGCCACAAATACTTTGGGAGAAATCCAAACAACTAAAAACAGAAAGAATGACAAGATGCAAATCTGAGTGAAAAAACTGAGACAACCCAGATCATAGTGTGGCAAATGTTCAAGGACAAATCCACAAATGGGCCATGTGTCCCCTTTCGACAACTACCTATTTTAGGAAATCTCAATACTTTATGCACTGAATGACCCCCTCACCTACATCTTACAATTAGACTCTTGGTGTATACATTCACAAAACAGTATTCACTGTTATTCCAGTAGATTTGTATTTAAAGAGGACACTGTCCATTTTGGCCTCTGAACTCCTATGGATATTCAGTAGAAACTTGCCATACCATAAACACAATCCTGATCATGACAAAGCATTTCAGTTATTTACCTCTTTTTTTAAAATCTTTTATTATCTTTTTTTTAAAGATACATAGATCACAGAAATGTTACATTAAAAAGTATAAGAGATTCCCATATATCCTACTCCCCATCCCCCCCACTCTTCTCACATCAACAACCTTTTTCATCAGTGTGGCACATTCATTGCTTTTGATGAATACATTTTGGAAACTGCTACACAGCATGGATTATAGTTGACACTGTAGTTTACACTCTCTCCCAGTCCATTCAGTAGGTTATGGCAGGATACATAATGTCCTGCATCTGTCCCTGCAATATCATCAGGACAACTCTAAGTCCCGAAATGCCCCCATATCATACCTCTTCTCTTTCCCTGTCCTCAGCGACTCCTGTGGCCACTGTCTCCACATCAATGATACAGTTTCTTCCATTGCTAGAGTCACAATAATTCTATAGTAAAATACCAGTAAGTCCACTCTAAGCACCAGCTGGTAATGCAACTAGAAAAAGACCTTGAATAAAAGGGGGAAATGGTAAAGACAAATGAGTTTATATGGCTAAGAGACTTCAAAATGAGTTGGGAGGTCACCAGAGGGGTCACGCTTATGCACGGCTCAGCAGGATCTCAGAGACAGTCAAAGTAGATACAACCCCAGTTACTGGCGCTCCTGAGGGCTATGGAGACACCCAGGTCCTATGGTCATGGCAGATGGCTCTGGAGTTCAGTGCCTTGCCAGTGGACCCTACTTTGGAATTTGTGCTTCTAAGAGTGATGGAGTTGGACTCAGATGTGACCTTTCCACACATGCCTCTTCTATCACTTTTACTGAACCTGTGGTTGGCTCTGGGGTTGGTGTATGCTCAGGAGACTTGAATCTCTGGAATGTCCATGTGCCAGCTGGGCCCTGAGCCTCAGCAAAGTGCAACACCTACTCTCCAGTTCATTGAATTTACTCAGGTCACCTAATAGGAAGGTGAGGATGGTCACCAGGGAACCGAGAGAGTCTACAACTGCAAGCAGGAGATTCCCATGCATCAACCATGTGGAATCTAAGCCCCCTCTCAATTTAGAGGTGGAGTAGACATTGCCATCCCAGGTCCTCAGGATGGAGGAATAAAATGTCTAGCTCTTACTATGAAGCAGAGACTAAAGTGCTTAAGAATAACAAATTCTTTTTCTCAAAACAACTGTATGGGAAGCAGATGTGGCTCAAGCTGTTGGGTATCTGCCTACAACATGAGAGGTCCTGAGTTAATTTCCCGACGCCTCCTAAAGAAGATAAGCAAGAACACAAGCTGACACAATGGGCTGGCACAGCAAGGCGGGGCATCAGGACGATGCAATGAGGAGACACAACGAGGAAACACAATGAGAGACACAACAAACAGGAGTGGAGGAGGCTCAAGCAGTTGAGAACCTCCCTCCCACATGGGAGGTCCAGGGTTTGGTTCCTGGTGCCTCCTAAAAAGAAAACAAACAGACATAGAGAGCACACAACAAACAGACAGAGGGCATGAGGCAAGCGCAAACAACTGGGAGGGGGAATAAATAAATCTTTAAAAAAAAAAAAGCAATTCTATGAGCTAAAAGTTTTATTTCCATTTTACAGACAAGGAAAACCAAGGCTCTAAGAGGTAAAGTAATTTGTTCCAGGTAGCTGGAAAGTGAGCTACTAGGAAAGGAAAGAACACCAGAATTCATTTATAAATTCCCTGACCCTCTTACACCCACCAAATAGGCAAAGCTTAAAAGGAATGGTTATAGGTCCAACTCCAAATCCTGGGCACCAGTGACTTTCGTGGCAGCTGCCTGTCACAGTAAACTGCATAAAAAGGTTGGCTCTAGAGGGGTTCCTAGCCAGCCAGGTCCCAGGAGACTTGGTACAGATTTGAAACCAGACCAGTTCTTTGTTTTAGGCAAAAGAATGAACATGTTTCAAAATAAAAATCAACATATGAAAAGAAATGGCAATCTCATTGACAACATGGATTTCAGCTGGTCCCCACTCCTGCAGCTTCAGAGGCAGTTTTGGGGGGAAGAGGAGCATGAGATCCACAGGGCCAGGTGGATGGAGGACCTGTTTCACAGAGGAGAGAAGAAAAGGAGTGGCAATGCCAAAGCTGACTTCTATCAGGGCTGGAGTGGCAGAGCAGAAGGATGTGTTTCTGCTGCTCAGATATCTCCCAGGTAAGCCAGACGTTTCCAGGTTTTTGATTCCCACTCTGGGTTTGAATAGCAGGGTTGGCCATTCAGGTGTAAATTAAACTCAGTTTAACCCTCCCACAACCAGGCGCCAGCAGGGTTTCACCCTCCAGTAAAGCTGTGACTTAGTGCCTTTTGATAATTTGAATCAAAACTCCTTTTGCAAAAGAATGTCTCTTAAGCAATCCATATAAACCAAATATGTAAAATAACCAATAAGTTCCTTAAAGTGGGTTGTTACATTTCTAAAGAGCCATTCCTCCTCACACCACTAAAGCCTCTCTGTTCTTTGCTCACATCAAAGGCTGGATCTGCCCAGGGGTCAGGTCTGTGCATCTTTTCCTCAAGTTTGCCTCTGATTTACAAGGTGACCTCAGACAGTCAGGTAGCCATCCATTCTTGGTTTATCATCTTCTGCTTACCATTGTTACTGCTGCCATCATTATTTTAAACGATTATAGACATATAAAGATGTTCTCATGTGATAATAATGTTTGCAGTATGCTTTTACACTGACTTGTTAAAATAGCAAAATACCGTGCCTCTGATTTTTGTTCTGGCACAAGGCACAAAAGCTGCTGCAGTAGATTTGTTTAACAGCTTTCTGAATGGTTATGCATAAAAATGAAAGGAAAAAAAAAAGTGACAATATGTTTTTTAAAGCAACAAACAAAAGTATCCTTTTGTATGTAGATGACAACAAAAAGTACCCTTGGAAGGCACCTGAAAAACATCTAACACCCTTTCCTCTTCAACTCAGTTTGACAAACTCTCTAAGGCTAGTGCTTGCCATACCCTGTACTGACTAAAGGAGATGGTCTGTCCTTGACCCGCTCAACTCAAGTCCAATTGGCAGTAGGGACTTAAAACACACGTGCGGAAGGTAAGGCCTGTGTTGGAAGGGCAACAAATAGCCTGGGAGTGAGTATACTGCCTAGAAAGCAGAATATCGAAGGGGAGTGCAGCTGCAGGGAGTTAATAAAAATCCATGCATTTCTCCCTTTAAAGACAGCAGTCACAGGCTTCTCACTAGAATCCTCCTCTTCATGCATCTGTTCAACGCTCTTCATTGTCAACAGAAGTTCTGCAACAGCATCCCAGGAGAAAATGGATTCATACGTCATTTAAAATGAATCATTTCACTTCCTCTCCTCCATTTTTAAATATATTGACAAAGTACAAAATTGCATTTTAAAAAATCGATTCAGCTTTGTAGTTTTCTACTCCAACAGCAAAAGTAGCCATCAGATTTAAAAGATTCAATAGCCTTTGAATATTATTTAAATGAGGTCACCCACAACGGAATTCCGCAGGACTCGGATTCACAAACCCAAAATGAAAAGTACAAGTGGCACTGCATCACAAATCACTTTTCATTTATTTTGAGATCTGTATTTCCATTTTATTTTTAACAAGAGCTTCACAGTTCACTGAAAAATGTCCTGAACTATATTTAGAGCAGTAACAGTATTTAAGATCAGGAGCACATGTGGGCAGACTGGCTTTTCACTTTCTCTAAACAGAAATACAAATCATCTGTGCATTTTGTGAATTTCATGTGATGAATTCAGATCTGCCACCAAAATTTCTGTTCCTCCTGGACCACAATATGTCAATATTCTCGGGGATACATCTGGAAGACCTATAAGGTGTGTCTACGATGCCCTATCTCCCATGCAATAAAATATGTCCACCATCAAGCAAGCAATTAGTTTTAACATGGAGCGCTACAAATCTGAAATGAGTTTGTAAACAAAAAGAACAAATGGCTATTACCCACCCCCAAAAGGTACAACCAGTTTGTACTGTCACTGGATTAGAGATCCAGAAATTGAAAAACACTGTATTTTATTCCCTTGCAATATTATTAGAGAACAACAATATTCTGGGTATGTTTCAAAGAAAGAAGGTTTTGAAAGTTTTTAATAACATATAAAATTCCAAGCTTGCAAGCACCAAACATGAAACAACAGTAATGTTTTAGAACTTTATTATAAACATGTCATTTTTTACTTTTTGGAGAGAGCAAATAATTTTAAACAAATTATAGCATTTCTGCCTGTACCAAAATATACAAATAGAGAAAAAAACATAACAGTGAAATACTTGGATAATCATGGAGATGAAAATACACAGCCCTTGTCTTGAAAGAAAATAGTTTTGTGTGATCTCTTAACTTTAAAAAAGATAATTAAAACATTAAATTAAATTTAAAAAAAGAAAAGAAAGAGAACCCATATAACTAAAATAGCACCAAATCTGCAGGAAACTGAATAACTAAGGGTTTGGGCATGAGTTTCTGAGCTGCCTCTGACGTGGGATTTCAAATGGAGCAGAGGCCACAAGCAAAGGAAGATCATTTTATCTCGTCTGGTCACTGGTGAACTCAACAGTAGCTAACTAGTCAAAGGAAAAGCAGCCTACAACTAAACACGTCTTTGACTAATCTGTTAGAAGAATAAGCATCTTTTCCAGTTCTGGACTATGCCCTCACAAATGTTTTAACGGGAAGAGGGAATTAAGGTTTACTGAACTCTTTAAGAGCTGTACCCCTCCCAGGCATTTTGCTAGCACTTAACATTTATTACTTGCTTTAATCTTCTCAACAGCCCAGCCAAGTAGATAGTATTATCATTGCTTTACAGATGAACAATTTGACACTCAGAAGTGAAGTACTTGACAAGAGTATTACAGCTAGAAGGGGACTGGCAGGGCTAGGAGTCAAAACCAGGTCCATTTTCTCTTCTTTCTATGACACTAAACACTGATTCTCCACAGCTCTTAAGGCCAGGCTTTAAATTGCTGCTACACATTCCTAAGTCATTAACCAGTTCTGCTTCTGGGAAGAAGTACAGTCCAGAGTGGGGATTTTTCTTTACCTGCTCTAATAAAATGTTGGTTTGGGACCAGAGGGATCCAAATGGTTCATCTCGCATTGCCCCCCTTAGCTATTCTTTGCAAGGGATTAGCTGAATTGCTGATCTCAATGTAGACAGCTATTTTATTTCCCCAGGTCCAACTTATCTTGTACTTACTAGAAAGGCAAGTAAATTTAGGGACCCTTTTTTTCTTTTTTCAGCTGCTGAGCTCTTTGATCTTTTCTAAACAACGTTTGATGGGGAGGAGAGAAGAGACACTGGGAGATATTTTTTGAATGTGAAGAACTATTTAAATAAGAATTAATCAAATCATCATCAGCTCAGGGAAGTGGGGTATGGGGTACTATTCCCTATCCCCATGTCTCCCAAAAAGAACCCAGACATAGCAGATGGACACGTTCAATATTTACCTGCAATGAAAGAGTGAACCACTTTTAGACATATGAATTGTATTGGATGATCTAAGTCAGGGATTCATAATCTTAGTGATATCCTAAAAGTCCAAGAGCAAGGGCTGGGAATACACAATCTTCATGCTAATCATAATAAGAGCTGGTCCTTTCAGCTGAACTATTTCTGTGGCAATCATGACCACCTATTACAGGCTCTATTCTTAGGACTAGTTCATAGCAAATCACATTTGACAATTTATTAAATGAAAACCAAAGGGAAAATAATTATCTATGGCCACAAGCTCTTTTCTGCCCAATTTCTAAAAAGGGTGGGTGGTACCCAAAGATCCACTGAAGTAGAAATAAATCCTGGTTTTGGTGGCACTGACCTGGTTTGCTCTTGAACAATAGCCAATGCCTAGTAAGTCCTAGATGTTTTTTTTTCCTCAAAGGAGACTTGAGAGATGAAATTCAACTACAGCGGAAAACATTCTATTTGAAAGAATAATTATTTGAGAAGACAACAACTTGGCTAACAGTGAGATCTTAGATTCCTTATAACACTCACATCAAAATGAAGTTTTATAATTTAGGAGAAGGTAGTTGTATCCACATGAGAGAATGCTGGAACAAAATTCCACATGAAATAATGGCTTAATAGGAGCCATGAAGCTAAACAATCTTTCACTGTTTAAAAAAAAACAACGAAATATTTCTTTAAAGAACGAAAATGAATGCTGTGCTGGCAAAATATAGCAGAATTGGAAGGAAGCAAATGAAAGAATAAAAAAAGGCAACTCTGAATTTCTTGGTAACACAATGGTTCTCATAAGGATTCAGTACATAACGTGAGGGGCAGCAGCAAAAGACCCATGAACCCTTGTTATCTCTCAGGATCCTTTTTCACTCCTTGCCTTTATCACCTGTGAAAGAACCAAGGGACTGGTCTGTATTTCCATAATATGAAGTGTTGCTAAATAAAATTCGATACATATATGGCATGGGACATGTATACTAAAAAAAAAAAAAAATCACTGTTCATAAGTAATTAAACTAACTGGGCATCGTGCATTTTAATTTACTAAATCTGGAAACCCTAATAACAGAACAATTAAACAGTCATGAGACAAACACTGAATGAGCTATTTAAGTGGTTAATGCTGCAACTCCGTGGTCCTTAATCACATCTGCTTTATGCTTTCCTGGGAAGCTCTTTGAAGACTCAAACTCCCGGGACCTCCCTCAGAGATAGATCTCTTGTGTGTGAAGCATCTCCAGGTTTACAAGCCCTCAGGTGAGTTTGGATGCATATCCATTTGAGAACCAATGCTTTAACCCAGACTAAAAAAAAGAAATAAGGGAGACACAATAAGCCAGATTTCCCCGATGCAAATCATTCCGTTAGACCATTAGAAATGGTTCAGAAATCTTAAATCTTAAGACAGTGTTTACTTGGAAATGTCAAAAGGAGATAATGTAAATCCAAATATTGGTTGAGAAAATAGTGTCGTGGACCATTTTTTCATTACACAGAAGAGGACGTTAAGGAAAAATCATTCTCCCTAAATCAGTAACCCAGGAGCACAACCAAGAATAGAACTGTGACACCTGATGCCAGAATTCACCCCATGCTGTCATTTCTAAACAATTCTTCTCACATCCTGTTTCTTGAACAGCTGAAAGAGTTGGCACACCCAGCAGAAGGAGGGAAGACATTTTTCTACCCTTAGCTAAAGTGCAAACTCCTTCATTATGAAGTAACTAATTGCAATGCAAGAGAAGATAAATCCACATCTGAATCAGGAATTACCTCAAGAGATGTAAACTGCTTCATTTTTTCAGCAAATGCTAACACATTAAAAGTGAATGAAGGAAAATCCAATTGCACTGAATATAACACTTTTTCTTTTTTTGCTTTGAAGGAGATATTTTGTGTGTGTGGTGATCCCTTCTCCTAACAGAAGAATTTCTTCTCCTGTGCTGGATATTAAAAATAACTTCCCACCCCGCTTTCCCATTTACAATTACTAAGAATTTCCCTCTCATAGAGACTATAGTTGGCAATTTGGGGATGGTAAATGACTATGGTGGCCAAATATCCAAAACAATGGCTTAGCTGAGGAAAACTGTGGCTAATCAGTGATAAGAATCACCAAGAACTGGAAAGCATAAACCGAAGCTGGGGTGAGAGTATGCAGTAGGAATTCAGAATAGTAGAAAGTAAAGCACTGTATTGAGAATTATTCAGACCCATGTTCAAATCCAAGTTTTACTTTGAATGGCCATGTGAACTTTGGTGGGTTACTCAAACCCTATGAGCTCCTTCTTCATCTGTAAAATGTAGGGTTGCTGAAAGGATTAAATAAATTAATTATGAAGGACCGATCACAGAACATGATAGTAGGGAAGGATGAAAATGAGAAGCAAAAACATGCATCCCTGTGGGCTCAGTGAGTTAGTCACCAAGTACTTGCCAGTACTTAGGCACGATCTTACTATGTTGCCTAGCTATGTGCACAACAGATCAGCTATAAAAGAATATCAAGATCTACTGTCTGCATATAATTGCCTTTTAAGTAATTAAAATCAATGCACACTTAATAATAATTCCTGCTGTGAATATGGGGCCTGGTTAATTGGTGTAGATAATATAAGAAGTTATAAAACACACTGCCTCCCCCCATTCCCCATGACTTGGTTGAGGAGACAACACATACCTCCTTGGAAAGTTAATGAAAATAACAGTTCGATAACAACAAAGTACAAAGGCCAGGTCCTGATGATTAGCCAGAAAAGTGGTATAACTGATAATGCCTAGGAGTTCAGAGGAAAAAGGAACCATCTTGAGTTAAAAGAGTTGGGGAATTCTTCATAGAAGATAAGCAACCTGATATCGGCCTTAAAAGAGGAGTAGGATTTAGATAAGCAGAGAAGAGGAAATCCTAGTTTCATGATATGTGCACTGTCACAGAAGGAGAAAACACAAGGTGAAGTGATAAGCTTAGACACATATGGACATCTGCCATATTGTATGTAGCACTGAATGCCAGCACAAGAGTTGGATCAAGGTTCTTTAGGCCCCTGTTTCTCAACATTTGTCTCGCCACTACACAACTGTCATATAACAGTGATCATTCTTAAGGTCTACCAAAACGCTGTAACAGCATAGATAAGGTCAGTTTTAGACGATATCAAAATCAAAATGTGGGTAACACTGCACTAACTAGTTCCCCCAAATGCAAAGACTCACACATGCACACTTACATTTCTATTTCACTGATTACTAAACAACTGTGCCTCTTGACACATGGTTTACAATGCTGTCATAGGAAATTAGAGCCTCAAAGAGCTTTGGCAAGCTGGATCAAGAGACACGTGATAAGGAAAAAAGACGCTGTGTTCTTCAGACATCAAATGCACAAGGAGTTAGAGAAAGAATCCTCTATTGCTCTGCCCTAGTGTTGACCCAACCCAGTCCACCTTATTATGATTCCTCCCACCCACCACAGTCAGAGAGTCAAGGAAATAATTCAACACTGGATGCAAGATAATTACATTTTTTCTCTTTTTTGGAGTCAATCTTTATTATAGCCTTTGGGTATGCCAGTAGAAGGGAAGAAGCTAGTAATTAGACAAACTATTTTTCTTTTTTTTCCTTTCTTATAAGGACATCAATCACTCTGTACAATGGGTTGCACTCTTTTGTCATTTATGAACTGTTAAATGAAAATGTCATATCATACAGTACACTATTTGGCCACCGAATAATTCATCCATACCCTTATATTTATTGTTTATTAAAGTTACAAAAGCTATTATGTAATACTGTTTTAATTTCCATTTGAAAGAAATTCTACAATATGTAGATGTTATAGCAGACTCCACGCTAACATCCTGGTGACTGTTAAAGTGATAAACTCTCCTATAGAAACATATTAGCAGATACCATCCTAAGATGAAGTAAAGTATATATATTTTAAACCATTTCAAACTTGACCAAAATAGATGATGAGAAGACTTGGGTTCCAAAATTTTAGACTGTCACCAGGGCTCAAGATACGCTATCACCCAAATACAATATCAACAAGAACCCATACAATGACATTTCTTAAAAGGGAGGTTTTACAGACTCTTGAAACAACAAATGCTTTAAAAATCTTAACTCTTCATGCAGTGCAGTGAAAAGAAAAGTGTAATGGAATATATTAAGCAAACAGAGCTGTTTTCAAAGAAATGAGAATTAAAGGGAAAACAAAAACATAAAGAACACTTTAAAACAATGCATCTCACTCTGTTTCTTCATTAAGTGTACAGCATGAAAGCATAACCTATGCCGTGTTTTGTTTTGTTTTTTAAAGGTGATCTCTAAATGTTAATTAATTTACCTTCTACCAATACTATGTTCGGGTTGAGGTAGGAAGTAAAACTATGAATTCTAATATCTAAAATGAAAAAGGAGTTGAATTCTTATATTTTCAATTTTTCTATCTATTTACTGTGCTATTTACAATACCCTCACATAGATTCTAGTCTGGGGTTGGAATTTGAAACTTATAAAAACCTTAGCCTTTCACCTTTAAGACTCAGTATAAACTTGTCGAAGACACAAAAGAACATCGTAAAAGAGCCAAGATATAATTTATATGTCACAATGGCAACTCTACCTTCATGGATGACTGCTGTCAATACAGGCAGCTAGAGAATGGGAAGGCACAGACGTAGTTTTATTTGGTGTGAAAGCCTGCCACTTTCTGCTCTTGATTTTTTCTTAAGGTTGAAAGCTGATATGCCCATTTCGAGAAGGACTGTTTTAAAGAATGCTGTAGTACTGTAGTAGATGGAATGGACATATCAAACATCTTATAAAAATACCACTAAGGCTCACTGGCACATTTAATTAACATGTTAATTATCAGGATCCTCAAATTCAATCTGGCCAAAACTTTTAAAAGAAAACAGCTTGGTAATGACTGCATCGTCATCATTGTTATTGCTAATGCAGAATCCCTCCAAAGCACAGAAAAAAAAGAATGCCTTACCAACATAATTTCAGAATTAGTATTCTGCCATTGTCTCATGGTCGATTAGCAATAATAATGTATTTTTTAATAGCTTCGATAAAACCAAAACCAATAGTGATAGCCAAAGGGCTCAGGGACAAAATATACAAATAAAAGACCTCATCTGAAATTCTTAATACACACTCCTTACTGTGACTCTGCAGATTTTATTAGAACTCTAAAGCACACTTAGAATGTCCTCATTCCTAATGGTTCTCTGGCTCTAACGTTTATCTCCGAGGGCCGAGCTGAAAGCGTCCAGGGCAGCGTTTGATGCACAGAATGATCCCTTGCTGCTCATTCGTGCTGTCCCTGCCCAGCCTTGCTTCCAGAGTCAACGCAGAGGATTCCACTTCGGTTTCTGTCCCTTGTTTTGTTCCTGGTACAGTTTCCTGGCCAGCTGCAGGAGCCAGAGCAGCTCAGATTTCCCTTTCCCTCCATCCCAGGCTGAAAAAAGAAAACCTGGACTGACAGTTTTCCTTAACAATAGCTGTTCAGCTGCCAAGGGCGTGGGGTAATGAAAGGGCTTCTTTGGGCAGACGCATTTCCTCTTTTCTCTCTTGGGAACATCCAAGTTCAGTGGTCAAGGGCAGTATGGTAATCACCGCTAGTGGCTGAAGTAATCTCTTTCATCGCATAGCCCTCATTAGTTTCTTACAGTGGCTAAAAGATCCACCCTTATATAGATCTTTTTGGTGAAGGGTTGAAATTGCTATTAAAATGTTACTATTTACCATGAAAGAATTTACTGATGAATTGGTACCATAGTTGGAATTTCTAAGATAAAAAAATAGCCTGACCTGAAAACCCTTGAAGAACAGATTAGAGAAAGGGCGAGATGGAACAAAGGCAATGCAAGGAGAGGAAACTAATATAATACATGCCAGACCCTTTTCATACTATATTCATTAAACTCCGAAGTTAGGAACAGTTTCTCCATTTTATGGATGATGAACCTGGGGTTCAAAAAAGTTAAGTAGCTGAAAAAAGAAAGGGAAACACCCCAAGAAGGGAAGGAGAAAGCAGCCAAGCTTGGGCTCCTCCCTGCGGTGTCATTAACTGGGGATGGCAGGATCTAGACACTGGCTATCTGGGGAAGTTCATGGAAACAAAGAGGCAAAGACAGAAAAGGGCAGGTAAACAGGATGTGAAGCAAAAGTACCAACTTTCTCATGCCATTTGGTCCAAAGTTGGTCCAAGCTGCCTGCATGTAAGCACATTTAAAAATAATCATCCCCATCTGCATGATGTAATGGAAGGAAAATTAAATTCATTCTGAAACATAACTAGCAATCAGCATTGTCTTGGTACGCACATCCCACACATGCATCTTGTTGTTTATAATAAGGCTGTTTCTTCTCCTTTCAATAAAACTTTCGATTGTCCAAGCAGGGCAAAAATACTCTCTCCATTCAGTGAGAAACTGAGACACTTGCTTAGGGCAGTACAAGATCAAAACCACGTGCCCTGCTTCAAAGTCCCCTGTTCTTCCACAGGCACCCACTTTCCCACAAGTCAGCAAAATAGTTCTATGAACAGGGGCAGTACCAACAGTTCCTCCACTACCTCTTCTAGCTTTATCCACCTTAGGAAACAAAGAAAGGGCAAATTCTCAAGGACCCTACTGCAAGGAGAACAGTGATGGCCCAAATAAGTGCTAAGATACTTGCTGGTGGTACTGTGCAGGCCTGCTGTAACTCACCTGCTCACAGTCCATACCAAAAGTGAACCAAGTTAAATGTTCCCTGGGATCTCTAGGGGGAAAAAAAAGTGTCACTTGTAAGTCACTTCCTCTGTGCCAGGTCCTGTACAGTACACTTTAGAGAGATAAACTAATTCAATCCTCATAACAGCACTTTGTAAAAGCACTATCTGACCATGCACCCAAATGAGTAAGCAGCAGAAATGAGGTTTGAACCAAGGAGGTCTGGCTCTGGAATCCATGTTCTTATAGTCACTATAACGTGGTTAAGAGTTCAAATACACTACACACACACAGACAGAATGTGTTTTCCTAGAAAGCTCCATCTTGGTCTAACACAGCTGAACAGGCACGGTGTGGAAGGAAGCTCAGAGGTTTCTAACACCTTTGAAGTTTCTGCTAAGTGCAGGCATGGGGTGTGGCCCAGGGATACCTATGTTAGAGATACCGAGCAGGTGCTCTGGGGGAGGACGGCAAGTGAGGCAGTTGACCAGGAATGACTTCAACTCCTCTGATAAAGCATAACTTCATTTCACTGCTCCCAATTTATGCATGTGTTTGTCCCACCCTTTGTCAACCTCAGCCACTTTGAAAAAATTGTCACTGAGCACAGGCATCCACACATTTTTCATTTAAGGAAGTCCTAACAGAGACAGCCTTCCCCTGATTCTTGAGGATTGCAGTTGGATCATGAGAAATTTTGTGTGACCTATAAAACCCAGTTTCATTACTTTGTAATCACAACACAAATATTAATACTGTTTGAAATTTCTAAACTGTATTGCTCTTCATCTGGCAGAAATGGATAGTTTTTCATCATGACTAACTCGCAAATGACCAAACTAAAAAATACTTACGCTTGCTTCGTTCCAGGGAAGTTGATACATAGAAGGGATATGTTCCTTTATTCCATGCCAAAGATTTGATAGTATCCAATATTGATTAATATTTTTCAACCACCAGATGACATCTTCTTTCCTTGCAACTAGGCCAAGAATATAAACCCTGTGTATTCTACCATACACAATTAGATCACATACTAAACAATTCTAAATACACAACAGCAGAAATTCCATTTTACACAGAAACACACACACACTCTCTCACACACACATGCACCCTTTCTTTCTCTCTCATACATGCACACAATCACAGGTTTGACAACTGACTTTTGAAAGAAGACTGGTACACAGCATTGTCTTATGAGCTGAAAAGTCAAAATTTCCTTGGTCCCTTTAAGAAATCATTTTATTCTTTAAGAAGAGCCTCAAATCTCAATACTTTGTTGAAAGTTTTTTCTCAATGAAATTCTCCCTTGCAAATCTCCACAATGAGACTCAACAATCATCTGGTGAATGCCATTTTCCCTGATCCATGCATAGTGGCTCATCAGGGTACCTCAGGCCCTAAGACTTTGATTTGTCTAGACACTAGTTTCTGTTGACTCATGTTCATTCCTTAAGGCCCTTAATCAGAATGAATTAGGTGAGGTACCAGCATGAAAGTGGTTTTCTATCCTGAATATCCTACTTTGTCCTCCAGTCCCGAATGTATGAATCATTAGGATAATTCATGAGAAAATGATTGCTACATAGTAGCATTTGCAAATTTCTCTAAATCTGTCATTTTCCTATACTGGCTTCTGCAGTCAGCCTGGCCTAGGTTTGGCAGAGGGTGGAAGACCTATCATTCTCATTCTAATGATGAGAGGGCCTTTTATAAAGGTGGTATGTTTTATTTATTCTTCCTTTTTTATGGATTGAATTATCTCTCCCATAAAGACATGGAGACATGTTCAAGTTCTAGCCCCCAGGTCCCGTGAATGTGAACTCATTAGTAAATAGGATCTTGGAAGGCGTGAAGATGTTATTAGTCAAGGTCAGATCAGACTGAACCAAGGTGGGCTTTAATCCAATATGACTGCAGGCCACTAAAGTAGAGGAAATCTGAACATAGAAGGAACAGGAGACAGGTGGGCATGGGACAGAGGCAGAGACTGAGCTTTGTTGGCCAGCAAGCCATCACCAGAATGCTACAGACTTCAAGGAAAACACAACCCTGATGATACCGTGATTTTGAACCTCTAACCTCCAAAACTGTGTGACAATAAATTCCTGTTACTTAAGGCAACTGATGTGTGGTATTTATTAAGCAGCTCTAGCAAACTAAGACAATCACCTATTGGAAGCACTCCTCAGACAATGAAATTTGTGTCTAGAGGACTAGAAAAACAATGCCTTTTCTCCCTTAAGGTATGGTCTGTTGAGAAGCATTTCATAATTAATTCCATTATAGGTTCTAAACCTTCCAAAGGCCCGATGGATTCAATTGGTAAGAATACATCAGTGTCACATCAGGCACATTTTCCTTCATGACTTACAGGAGCTATTTCAATATAAGATTATTATTTTATGCTATTTCCAAGTGCCTTTAAACCCTGACAACTCCAAGTATCAACTTTTTTTAAAAAGCTAACAACCTGCATTTTAAACCCAATAACCTGAGCACAAGAACTCTTGAAAAATACCTCTCAATGCATGTTCAAGTATTTACTTCCTAAAATAAACTGAAAAATTTTAAAACAACAAAAATATATAGTCACTAAATATGTGTGTAATGGAGGTGATAATTCACTATTATCCAATTAATAGTAATCAGGTTCCAGATGACACATAATACTCTGAATAGTGACATCAAGGTCATTATTTTTACACCCAGCCCATTAAAATAACAACTGCAGAATCCATTTCTCTCACATCCACATTTTAAATTAAAATGAGTGTGACAGATTTCTTATGAGAAATGTAACAGCACATGAGTGACGTTATGACGAAAGCTATTTTTATGATTCCATACATACTAAGGTTATGAATATCACCCTTCCTGGGCAAAGATAACGCAAGACACTCTAAATTACATGCACTGTAGCCATTTGGGTCAGCAAGATCTTCATTATCCTCATCCAGAAAAACAAAACAAAACAATTTTTAAAGTGAGGCATTCCATTTCCTTTCCTAAGATCCCTGAAAGGAATGGGGATGACAAAAATAGAAGTCTAGTTTTAAAATAAAACTGAAACATGGCTCTGTACCTTGACTGTTCTATATAGTATCTTATAAATTCTGTACCTAAGACTGGCAGAATACTAACTCGCTGTCACTCCTATTTTACTGTCATAAAAATGGTAAGACAGAGCCAAGATAAAATCAGTGATTGCAAATAAATGTCTTACTGCCCCAAAATGACCAGTGTACATTCATGGTTTCCTTTCAAATATCATATAAATTAGGTGAAACCCATTGTTTGTTTGAATTTTCATCAATATTGAGGAAGCTAGAGTTAAAAATCCTAGGCATTCTACTGAATTACAAAATTGAATTTGCTGCTTTTTGCCAGGATTGCACTTGAGAACTAATTCATGACTACATAGCCAATATGAGAGGGTAATTTATCAAAAACGGAAGGAAATAAATTAAAATTGGGGCTCATTCATACAAACTTAAGGATAAGGCACATAAAACATGGTCCAATTAAAGGACTACCTCCATAGAATCAGAATAATAATCACCAGTAGCACTTGCATGTGAATAGTTCTTTTCAGTTTACAAATCACTTTTAGATATAGTCTCACATCCGATCCTACAAAAACTCCATGAGATCAGCACCATTATAATCCCCATCACACAAATGGAGACACTGATTTGCAGAGAGGATGTAGAGCTGCACAGTTTAAGAACTATTACATTAAATTACGTATCATTTGTTTCAATCATGATAGGTATAGCACATTTTCCTGTAATGGTGTTACCATGTCTATAAAAGACATAGAAAACAGTACAAATGGCAGAATTTCACTTTCAAATACTTTCTTTTACCGTATTTAAGTGTCTGATGACACACGGAGAAAACCAGCCCTTCCTGCCAAAGCCAAATTATTTTAAAGTAGATCCTCCATACATACATTTGGATTGGTCATGTTTGGCCCAAGGGAGATGTGATGACTTAGGCTCTTAATGACCTAAATATAGTTCTAACCTAGGTTGTGAGTGGTGGTTTTTGCCTGTTTAATTTTTTATTATCCTATACTTCTCTAAGAAAATTCATTTGTACCAAAATAAGGAACAGCAGTGTTCCTTTTGACATTCCTGAATTCCTACTCACTTATAATTTAAAAATTGCTAAAGCTTCTAAACCTATTCTTCCAAGTCAAGTAATATATAGTCATTGGCTAAATGAATTCATGAGATATGAAAAAATGCCACTGGGCTTCAGTAATTTCCGTGGACAGGCAGAGAAGAGCGGTAGCCAAACACCACTTTGGTCTTCTGTCATGAAAACAGAGCCACTGAAGAGTGAGCACCACCACCCTTCCCCCACTTTCTTTGATTAGACTGCCCAATGTCGGCAGCAGGATCAATGCCCTGACTGTGAGCTGTCCACTCAAGTCTCAAACGTAGTACAATTCTGTAAGACTCTTTTCCTTCTAGGACTTTCACATGTCTCAAACACCATCTCCTTTGAACTCTAGTGTCTTTATTGAGATTTACAGTCAACTATCATCTGCTTCTTTATGCACAAGTTCAGACACTTCTGCCAATGAGGCAATGAACACACTTCACATTTTTTTGGAAGAGAAGTCCATCTTATCCAGTTAGGTTTTTCTTTCTCGAGATCATACCAAGTACTGGGATTTGGAGATACCAGAGGATCTGAACCGTGTCAGTCATGAAAGGAGGGAGAGGCAGTTTCAATGCATCTGGCAATTTGTTAAAATAGCATAGACTTTGGAGTTAGACACATTTGGTCCTAATCCAATCTCACCACTTCCTGGCTGTGTGACACCGGTTGACAAGAGTAACCTTTCTGACATAACCTGGCATAATCATGATAATGCATACTTCCTACATTTTTTATAATGACTCTCGATCTCTAGCTGTTTTAAAAAAATTTAGGGTACATTTATTTAGTTTTCATCTTTATATTTAACACTGTGGAAACCATCACTGAAAAGCAACATCCAGTCCCTAGTCCACACAGCTTCTCAATTGCCTCTGGGTCCCTGGGACTCAAATGCTTTGTCTCTTCTTGCAGGGTTCTGTTACAATCCATTGATTTTTCCTCACAGTATAAAATTTCCTTTGCTTAATTTCATTGGGCTATTTCCCCTGGGTCATTCTGCCCAATTATGTTCCTTGTTGTTTATACTGTTCAACCATTAATAGATTTCATTTTGAGGGACATGATGTAATCATAGGATGGTATTCTTTCCCGTTATTGAACAGTTTTTGACTGCAGAGTGGCCAAAAGAACAGGAAAATAATTGATACCCATGAGCATCATCTTTAAGGTAGTTATGAAGTAAGTTAGAAATCATGAGTCTGGAGAACAAAAGAAAGAAATTTGGTGGGACAGGGAAGAATCGGGTACCAGCCCCAAATAGCCAACAATGATATACCCAGCTGCTCTATCTGACACATATCATCTCATCTGATCCTCAGAATGAACCCAAGAGTTGGTATTTTTAACTTCACAGAGAAGAAGAATGAGTTTCCACAAAATCAGGCACAAGCTGGCACAGTATGGACGCAAACTTGGGTCTTCTTCCTAGCCACACTGCTTCCACTGGAAATCCTGGGAGCATACAAGGAAATGTTTAAACATTAGGTAACACACCCAAGTACCTTTGGTTTGAATTTCAGAAATATCTATGATATGTGAAAATGAACTGTCCTTTTGGAAACCAAAATGAGTCAGAGGGACTCAAATAGTTGACCAGTTGTATGTTGACCTTTTAGAAGCAGAGTGATGCACTTCCTCCAGTGATCATGCTTCTCCAGTGCTTCAGGAGCTTCCAACCCTCCCATTTCAGGAACTACTTGCCTTTAGTCCAAGGTTTTACCCCCATGGTTGTAAAATGCAAACTTTCAGAAGCATAACATTAAGCACTGGTGCCAGTTATATGCATTTTGGCAACAATGAGTTTCCAACTTATCTTGAAAGCAGTTTTAGGATAAGAGAGCTTGAGGACAGAAAAGGAATATGGTGACAGAAATATCACACAAAACTGAGGATGGAAACATCCAGAATTTTGGGGGCATTAAAGCCAAACAACACCAACATAATACAAAGACAACAACAGCAACAAAAACAATTTCATAATTTTGGCAAAGAGCGGGCAAGTCTATAGTACACTAATGAATTTTTAAGGCTACATCATTTACTGTGCATTTTTAAATTAGAGCAACTTTCCATTCTGTTTGGACGGGTTTCTGGTATGCCTCTATTTTATTTTCCTCCATCCTAATCATTGCACCCTAGGCAGTCATTCTGCAACTTTACTGATTGTCAACAGTATCATCTGCTGTACAATGGAGAGAGTATTTCCATGCAGGCATAAGCTGTGCATCAGGAGGCCTTGCCATCTACCTGCCAGGATTCTGTGTACATTCTAGTATATTTCCAGGACTTGTTCTGTACAATTCATAATCTAACAGATGGCGTCATTAAGCAAGTGTCCTGGGTTGCCAGTCTTTCTGAAAATGAGGGCAAAGAAATGCAGAATAAAATTAAGTTGACTAGAATAATACACATCGTACTCCTTCCAGTATGATGACAATGGCTGACAAATTCCAGTGGATATAATCTCACAGAACATGCACAGTAACGTTTTACAACAACATAAACTGAGATGGTAAGATACCTTGATAAATAGCTACTTCCTCACTCCAGGCTCTGTTCTCTTCTCTCCAGATACATGCACAGCTCCCATTACCATCAAACAGCCAGGAGAGAATTACACACAGCTCAAGAGATAGCTTCTGAAATTGTGAGGAAATGTTAAAAAGCTCTAATCAAATCATGGGGCAGGGGAACACAAGTATGTGGTACAGAAGATATTATCATTTTCTGAGGAAATGAAATATACACCATGCAACAGAAAGGAAATGGGAAAAAATTCTCAGCATTCCATGTACTGACACTGAGTCATTGACAAGGTAAAATTATCAAATATTGGTGCAATTCTGGGCTTACATTTTTCCTGTTTGGGAAATTATGATAATGTGACAAGGTTATCATTATAATTAGGAAAGTAATTAAAGTAACGGAGTAATTGCTCCTCTCCATTTTTTCTTAGTAAAGAAAATATAATTGCAGAAAATAGGAGAGAAAAAAGATTCTTCATATCTATGTTTTTAATTTCCCACAAACATCACAGAGCCCAAATCATGTGAACATACCACACTGGCACACAGCAACTTGACTTTAAATTCTCTTCTTACAACACTTTTTTTTAACTACTAGAAATTCCTTGTCACATAGTAAGGATTCTATATTGAAGTCAGTCCTATTTTTGTGTGATATCATTTCTAAATCTGACAGATTAATACGTTTTTCACCTTGATACTTCCTGATTCCAGACTTACTTTCAGTTAATTGTGAGGTTCACACCATCTCACCTATAGTTGAAATGCAGAGCACAAAAATGTTTCCCCAATGTGGATATAATCCACAAAAAATAAATTTTTTAAAAATATATAAATAAATGTACAGATCTCTGAAGTTATGACTGGAGAGAATACTTTAAAGTGAAGAAATGAGGAAGCAGCATGAGGAAATCTATTTAAATTCCAGGAGTGGGAGTAAGGGGTCTTGTTGAGAACTTCCAGGAAGTCAGCATCTTTGTTCAAATTCAAAGGGCTTTCTGAGACATATAAAAAGCCTCACATGTCTTTCATGAAGTGAGAATGATGGACTGCTGCTCAGGCCAGAGTGAGATTCTGTGGTCAAAGATCTCACCTCTAGCCTGAGACCTACCCTCAGGGTAGAAGAGGGTAACACTGAGTGGAGTAAGAATAGTGAGTTTCAACAACACCTCTGAAGGGAAACTGAGGCATGTGTTTCTGTACAAGTGATACTAATCCTTTGAGGCTCTGTTTCCTTATCTGAAAAATAATGATCCTATTAATCTAACTTGCTGAGCTTATATGAAAAAAGTGTAAAGGACTTTATAAACAACAACAAAAATAGATATGTACATATGTGTTATATGTACAGGTGTGTGTATCTCTTATCTATCTATACATATAATTCTTACTAGGAGTAATTATGGTTTAGCTTCCTGACTCTCTTCTGGACAGGGAAAACACTGCATTCAAAGAATATCTAATGCTTGGAAACACAAGACCTCCCTTTTGTTTTAGTATCAATTTAGCTCCAAAGTGATTCCTTACTCTGCCTTGTGCACCTTTTTCTGTTTGTCTAATCCCTGTCCCACAATCAAGGATCAGTTTCCTCCTGCAGTCTTCCCAGAGTCACAGAGGAGAAATGAGCCCTATTTCTACTCTGCTCCTGCACCTCTGTGAACACATCACCACGATAACTTAGGGGACTTGTTCCCACGTCTGTCTAGCACCAGACCATGGACAACTTGAGAACAGGAGCGGTGTTCTCAGCACCCTCCCAGTCCAGATGCTGAGCGCATGCTCAAAAAGTATACGAGACAGGGAAACGGACTTTGGCCCAGTGGTTAGGGCGTCCGTCTACCATATGGGAGGTCCGCGGTTCAAACCCCGGGCCTCCTTGACCCATGTGGAGCTGGCCATGCGCAGCGCTGATGCGCGCAAGGAGTGCCGTGCCACGCAAGGGTGTCCCCCGCGTGGGGGAGCCCCACGCGCAAGGAGTGCGCCCGTGAGGAAAGCCGCCCAGCGTGAAAATAAAGAGCAGCCTGCTCAGGAATGGCGCCGCCCACACTTCCCGTGCCGCTGATGACAACAGAAGCGGACAAAGAAACAAGACGCAGCAAATAGACACCAAGAACAGACAACCAGGGGAGGGGGGGAAATTAATTAAATAAATAAATCTTTAAAAAAAAAAAAAGTATACGAGACAGTTCTTTCATGGATTATAACAAATGTACAATACTAATACATAATGATGATAATTTAGGGGGTGTATGGAAACAATATACCAAGTATATGCTCTGGACCAGGTTACCCATCTTTCACAATCTGTAACAAATGCCCCATAACATTGTAAGGTGCTGGGAAGCGGACTTGGCCCAATGGATAGGGCGTCCGCCTACCACATGGGAGGTCCACGGTTCAAACCCCGGGCCTCCTTGACCCGTGTGGAGCTGGCCCACACACAGCGCTGATTAGCGCAAGGAGTGCCCTGCCATGCAGGGGTGCCCCCGCGTAAGGGAGCCCCACATGCAAGGAGTGCGCCACATAAGGAGAGCCGTCCAGCGCAAAAGAAAGTGCAGCCTGCCCAGGAATGGCGCCGCACACACGGAGAACTGACGCAGCAAAGATGACACAACAAAGAGACACAGATTCCCAGTGCCGTTGACAACAACAGAAGTGGACAAAGAAGAACACACAGCAAAATGAACACAAAGAACAGACAACTGGGAGGAGGGGAGGGGGAGGGAGAGAAATAAATTTTTAAAAACATAAAAAATAAAATAAAAAAACATTAAAAAAAACATTGTAAGGTGCTGGTGGAGGGGTGATGTATGGGAATTCTGCACAATATACAGGATTGTTTTTGGAAGCTCACAACTCCTCTAATTAAAAAAAAAAGTACATGTTGGGTGAATAACGTATTATCAATCATGAATAACTATGCTAACTTTTTGTGTGTATGCATGTATATGTGTGTGTCCATATCTGCACATGCATATCATATCTTTATATGAATATTTATTGGTCCATACAAATATATTTTACACACGAAGGTTTCTTTGCTGAAGATACTAAAGCCTTAGGAAGCCACTTGCCATCCAGTACTCATTACCCTGCACACATTACCCAGTACAGGGAAGGCTCTGCAAATAATTACATTATTTCCCAAAGGTTAATGTCTACTCCCACAATAGCAGTATCACAGCAATCTCTCTAAGGAAACAGTGTATCCAATATGCATAAAACAAAAGCATCCCCCCCGAACAAAATGTTGATCTAGAAACGAATCATGTAGGGGAAACTCCCCGGTGAATAAATACCTCGATGCTGCCATGGCTGCACTTCATCTGAGCAATTGCTTCTTCCCCCTCTCTTTTGTGATGGGATTTTAAACTGAAAGCATGAGGTAGCAAGGAGCACTGTAATTAAAGCTTCAAACAGAAAATGATTGAAGAAACACTGAAAGAGACTTCTCTTTCAAAGTGCATTTCAATTCTCCCCATGTCTCTGGAAGAAAAATGCTTCTGACAGTCTATATTTTACCACTGTTTCATTTAATAATGCATATTGACATTTATCCAGGAACATCAGCCATTGCCTTACTTTTCATTTTAAATCAGTTAAGCACCTGATCATTCCCATAACTTCGATTCTTTTATCTCCCCTCTGTCCTGCCCAGCTTATTTTCTCCGTTTATTCTTATTTATTTATTTATTTATTTATTTAAATTCATTTTTAAATGCAGGGGTAAATGGTGCAGGTGGAAAACACAAATTCCCTGGTAAGCCTGCATTTAATTCAGGGGGCAAATGAGAACCTTTTGCCTCTTGTTCCACTTAAAAATGACAATGCCACATTTGACACAGCCCTAATTAAATTATATATATATATACACACACCTAATTATACATACAATACTATATATATTCTATTGAGAATATGTGAAGTCTTTTTTATCCTTACAACCCTTGGTTAGAACATCAGAAGAGATGCTCTTCTATGGAAGTCTTTTCTTCCTTTAGTTCCTGAAAAAGGCCTCAGGTTGAGTATTTCTTAAATCGCCATTTTCCTCCTTATGTGAACCTATTGCTATAAGCAAAATGATTGCGAGGAATGTTGTTGTTTTGTTTTTATATACACGCATACCTTTCCCTGTGCATATAAATTATGTTTACACAAGACGATTAAAAGGGTGCAACAGTATTATGCCTAAGAACCCAAAGTACATGCCTTAATTAAAATGGGACACAGACATAAAGTGAGCACGTGCTGTTGGAAAAATGACACCAAAAGATTTACTCGATGCAGGATTCCCACAAACCCTCAATTTGCAAAGAATGGAAAGTCTGTGAAGCACAATAAAGCGAAGCACAATGAGGTATGCCTGTATTCTGCCTGGGTCTATGTATGGGCATCGCCCAGTCTAAGTTCTTTTTTGGAAATCTAGTACCCTACTCATAATGCCTCATATTCACAGTGTAACTCAGGGAGGAAGTGATGCAAGCAGATTAAGTCATTAATTCGTTCAATACTCTGGTAGGAGCTGCAGAAGTATTACAAGATGAATATAATATGAACCTTGCTCTCAAGGCATTTGCAAACTAGTAATGTGGCTACCTACTGAAAAATGCTTTAAAAAGAGCACTAGAAATAAGCCAAGGTTTTAAACTTCCAATTCAGGAAAAGGACCTGTGTTTTCTGAGTTTATCACATAGGAGAAAGCAGGCAGAGTTCACAAAGTCATTTACACAGCTCAATTACAAATAGTACAGAGCTAGTCAAGCATTATTTGTAATGAATAGTAATAGCTCATACCTACTATCCATATACTGCATGCCATATATTTTTTGGAGCATATTTTATGTATTAACTCATTTAATACTCACAGCTTTACAAGGTAGATATTATTATCCTCTCCATGTTCTGGCAAAGAAAACTCAAGACAGAGAGAGACAAGTAACTTGTCTAAGGTAACAAAGGCAGCCAATACATGGAAGAGAAGAGACTTGAACCCAGGAGTCTTGTTCCATGTCTAGCTTAACACTTACTTCAATTTTCTCTAGGCAGGGGTGCCCTCCTGCAGAGTGGAGCATATGCAACTTTAGGTTTAAAATGGCTTCTATCCCAGGAACATGTGCAGTCCCCAGACCAAAGCTAAAACATCATGTTTTCATCTTCAAAGCGAAAACATTTTTAGTGTAAGAACTTAACCACTAACTTCTTGAAGTTAACAGAGCACAACTTGTAGGTGAAATTTAAGGAGAGAAAGCAGTATATATGGGCTGTAAGAGTCTATCAAGAGGCAAGCTAAATATCTAGTACAATGAAATTTCTGTCCTATGTATATACCCCTGCTTTCTCTCAGAATGGTGAACACTGCAGATAAGCTCCATAAGGTTCTCTAGTATAACAAACTCTTTTTCTCAGATGCTTTTTTTGTCCAGACAGCACTGCTTATTAGAGCTGCATTGATTTAACTTAAGATTATTTTAAGAGTAAGCAGATATTCCCCACAATTTTATGTCAGTACAAAATGTCTATATTCATAAGACTAAACTAACCAATTTAATCATAAATTTCTTAATTATATGCCTTCTGTCCAAACTGTAATAACACCTCATTGCCAGAAAATAGAACTTGTGTTCATCTTGATGTTTATTTCTTCTTCACATTTCTAGTTTTTGGTAGTCTGCTTTCTTCCTATTTTCTTCTCTCCTTATTAGATTCATTCAGAGATTTTATACAGGGGGAGGAGGTTCTATTACTGCTCTCTAGCATCTTCTAGAACTCAGGGCATAGTCTGACCCACTGACTAACTCATCTCTGAAAGTAGAGCATGATTGTTAAGGCCGCTAACCTTCTGAGGTTCCTTCAGTCAGATTAGAATCTACCATGAAATGGGAGGTAGAGAGCTAACCGTCGACACCTTGCCACATTAGATTCTACCCTTCTCCCTTCCAATAAAGAAACCTTTTACACAAGGAGTAAAATCAAATTTTGAACTCGCCTACCAAGTCTCTAAGGACCAAAATTACATTATCGGAATGATGCTTCTCTCCATTAGACAGGCATTATTAGATGATGTTATAGGTCTTTAATCCGCCTCAATGTGTTCTGTGGGGTGTGAGCCATACCTGAAGAGTGAGGGTATGCACTGTGACGTGTGACAGCAGGCCATCTCTGTGTAGGACAGTAAGCCACCCTGCTCCACAGAGAACAGGGACCTCAGAATCAGACCTTCGACAGCCATGCTGCAGTGGTATTGACCCATCCTCTTAATGAAGCTGAAATACTCCCTTTATTGAAATTCATAGCAGCCACTCTCTATTTTTACATTCAGTAAGGAATAGCTAAATAGGGGTAATCTTTCTTTGGCTTAAGTTTAAAAAAATCACACTACTATTCTCAGCTAAGCCCATGAAATAAAATTTACAAACAATGAATCAAATGGAAATATCACAACTTTAAGGGAAGGGATTCTCAGCCCTGTCAGGTGAGTTGAATTCCCAACTTTAACTGGAGCAGTAGATTTCAGTTCAGGAAAGGACTGGAGGATTCAGTCCTGTATGCAAATCACAGAGAAGTTATAAGAGAGGTCTGAGAGGAACTCAGGGTAATCTGTGGGCCACTGGCAATCTTAAAAAAAATCTTGTGCATCTTGGATTATATTTCCTAGGTGTACTAATGTGTCAAGAAATGAGGCACATGATCCTTTCACTATATAGGAATGGTAATGGCAGCCTTGGGTAGATCACGGTCAAATGCTTATCTTCTACAATGTTTTTTCCCAAGATGACAGTTTGTTAAATCCCTTAGAATCCCTTAGCAAGACAACGAAACTAGCACTTAGTATTTTCGAGTATATGGTTCTTCAATAAATATTAGTTGACTGTTGGCTCAATCATGAATCTATTTTACTTACATCTATGGGATGCCATGCAGAGCATAACGAAGCCCTCCAACAAGTTAAGCTCTCAAAACAATGACAAAAATGTTTTTCTCTGTCTTCCACATGCGAATGAAAGTGAAGAGAATCTTTGCTTTGTATTCCCAATGAGATTTTCTTTGTAATTTAAACCTTCAAAACCACAAGCATCTATCTTACCCTGTAAGCTGATGAATCCATTCTGTGATAAGTCGTTTGGAAAACTGTCTAGAACACTCAGGGAGAGCTGACTTTTAATGGACCCCATCACTTATCTGTTATGTTACTTCTTCAATGGCACAGAAAGTCTCTATCTTTCCCTACAAAATTACAATTCAGGACAACCATAAAAATTTTTATAATCACCTGTTATAGGTAGACTGAAATCTTGCTTCCTTTCTCCTCCTTTACTCAATCGTTTCTTCCCTCCTCCTCCCCCCTCCTTCATTCCTTCTTTCCACGTTATGGGATCACTGCTGGGATCCAAAAGTCCTAGCTCCCAAAGGGTTCAACCAGGAAAAGACCCTTACTTGAACCCAGTCACAGAGCCCCACTGAGATAGAGAGAGCTCATGGATCTGTGGGGGCAGGCATTTCAAATTTGGCTGCTACTAAATGCCTGAAGCCTCTTATCATCACCTCATGTTCTGATTCCATGTTTCTTGGCCAATAAACCCTTATCACCACAGTATCCATTGAATCCCTTTGCTTTGCTTTGAATGCTGCAAAGGAGAGTCATATGTGCATTTCATAACACTGCCTGAGGAAGATACCCTGAATCAAAAGATAAAGACCAACAGGTGGAAGGTGGCTGTTCATTAAGTATTCTCTGCCTTATTCATTGCATCTATGGAGCCTGGAAGTCTTTAAGTCACTAAAACCCCAGAGTTAAGTTTTTGGTTTTTTTTTTTTAAGATCTATTTTATTGATTGATTTGTCCCCTCCCCCTCATTGTTTGCACTTGCTGTGCCTATTTGTCTTCTTTATTAGTTTCTTTAGGAGGCACGGGAACTGAACCCAGGACCTCCAATAACGGAGGGAGGTGCCTAATCAGTTAAGCCACCTCCATTCCCTGCTCTTTTGTGCCTCTCATTATGTTTTTTCCTGCTTATGTCTCCTGTTGCACCAGCTTGTTGTGTCAACTTGACGTGCCTGCCTGTTGTATCAGCTCACTGTTTTGCTTGTCTTCTTTAAGAGGCACTGGGAACCTTTGCTCCCTGCTTTGTTGAGTCTCTCATTATGTTTTTCTTCTTGTGTCTCTTGCTGCATCATCCTGTTTTGTCAGCTTGCCATGCCTGCACGTCATGCCAGTTCGCTGTCTTCTTTAGGAGGCATCAGGAACAGAAATACGGACCACCCATGTGGTAGGCAGGAGCTCAGTCATTAACCCCATAGTTAAGTTTCAATGTGAGAGTCATATGCTGAGGACTGTGTCAAAAATACCATTACCTCTGCAGTCTTCTAAAACCTGGAGGTTGGAATGGTACATTTTCCAGAGATGTAATGCAGTGGAGGAAGCAGATCTATGAGCCACAAGACCCATAAGTTACAGCAGCCAGAACTCCAGAAGGATGTCAGAGACAGCTCCCTTGTCTCAAAGCTTCCACAATCAGCCCTCCAAATACTACAGTAAACCAAAGGTGTCCATGTCTTACCTGTCTGCACCAAGAAACCCCATGCTATGTCAGAATCGTCTACAGTATCATCCTCTAACATTTGGTCTTACACAGACCTTTCTTGTCTCCAAAGAGGCCTGTGGGACATTCCAGTCTTAGTTGTAATTCTTTTGCTCTTAGGGGGTTTAAAGGGGCAAGAATAAAGCTGTTGGGTCAGGAAATCAGAGAGATGTTAATGTTGATGGCTTTCTGAAAACATCAGTGATACTTTCCTTACTTTTTATATATGCTTAAAGATATGTTGAAATACCTACTGCTATTAATTGGGCACTGAACTGTACTGTGCTAAATGCTTCACATGGATTAACTCATTTAATCACCAAAGTTACTCATTGCAGTGGGGTTGGTGGGGGTGGAGTTATTATTACTATCCCCACTTCTCAGATGAGACAAATGAGGATTATAGAGGTTCAGCACTTTGCCAAGGTGAAAGAGTTGCAAACAGTGAAGGCATGAAGGCAGACTAAATCCACAGCCAAGCTCCTAACCATTCATGCCAGCTTCCTAGTCACGAGAATTATAGAAGTGCTGGAACTGCATTGCCTAGTACAGATGAAGAAACTGAGGCCCAAAAAAGGTTGTGATTAGACATAAGTCAAAGGCTTTTTAAAAACAGCACAAAAATTTGAACTCATGTCTCCTGCCCACTAGCCTATTGATATTCTTGACTCTATCACATTGCTTGTACCATTCAATTCACAGCATCAGTAGTTGATGAGATGCCAATTTGGTATGTAGCTACAAAAAACACAAAGGGACATGATCTTCAGCATTTTATTTTCCTCTGTGGGAATCCATGAAATAAGAATAAATTACTATGTCCTACATGCTATAGGAAATACGAAAGTAAAATGAGATAAACAAAATGAAAACATAAAAAAATATGAGTTATGGAAATGGGAAGAATTATGAAAAAGAAATGCCCACCTTCAAGTTTCTAATTACATAATTGCACTCTCTATCCCCAGCAAAAGACAAATTGTAGAGGTAGCTTCAGTTACCTCATTAGGTTCCATTACAAACTTAAATAAAATAAATATTTTAGGTATTTCATGGTAGAACACTTATATATTTTTACCCATCCACGCTGGCCTGCATTCATCTATCATTTTACCCAAGAACATAGGACACAGGGATAATCAGCCAAAGACATATAATGCCAACATTCTACTATGCAAGGTACTTTGCATAACTTATTTCATTCAATATTTTTGAGAACCCTATAAAGTCAGTACTACTTTTTACATTTAAAAAAAGGAGGCTTAATAAATTTTATAATTTGCCCAGGGTTCACACCTAATTGCAAACACTGAACAACTGTGCTGTGTTAGAGATTCTATCTAGCTGGGGTCATGTCTGCTGTGCCAAGGACTACAAGGTAGTCCTTTCACTCCCATCGCCTACTATTAAATAGGACAAGCTGAGGTGACACCAGAGCCTCTACTGCTACCATTTGGCCTCAGAAGAGTCAAATCCTAGAGTGACATGAAAGGAGCAAACATTTCATTTTTTATGATTTTGCTATAAATGCCTAATCAGAAATGGAGATTCTATAAGGTTATTTCTTCCAGGGGCCCTTCTTAAGTTCGTTCCCCCCACCACTGTTTCCTAATCTTTCCAATCTGGTCTATTCCATACATCACTTCAATTCTGATCAAATGGCCCCATTTACCATATTTCAAAACTACAATCCCTCCATCAATAACATGCTTTTAATTTTGAAGAGAGAAACACAGAGGATTTGAAGTTTAACTCCCTTCATCTTGCTTCTTGTTAGGAGTTCTTGCAAAAAGGTCAGGTCAGAAATCAAACCCAAACTATCAGTTAAATGAAATTAGGGATTTCTGTCTATATTTCATGATTTATAAATCTCTGTCCCACAAGGATAAAGCATAATCTGAATGCTCATTTTCTCTAGGAACCTATTTGCTATATATTTTCCCAGAAATTCCATTAATGATTTAGCGATAGAAAACCATGGAACTGGAGGGAGTGCTGAAAAGCCAGCTTATTTGCCTGCCTATCAGAAGACCAAATTTAAACTAAGCCACCAGGATTATTGTTTCTTGCTATTTTAAAGACTGCTAATGAAGGAAATGCTACAATTTTCCCATGCAACCCCATCCAGATTTCTAAAGCATGTTATACAAGCAGCTCAATCCTCCTTCCACAGAAAGAAAAACATAGTCAAGTATAAGCTGTAATATCTTTTTTGGGGGCGGGGGGGGAGATTGCATTCTACAGAGCCCTCTTGATCTTCTACCATGTTTCCAGATTTTGGATGAACTTTTAATATGAAATCTAGGTACAGGCTAAAACAACACTAACTTTTCTATCCAAACACCCAGAAACTGGAAGCTAAAAATGTAATACTGCATGATTGTGGGCTTTCATATGAAAAACACCTTCTCAACTTTGGATGACACTAGCATTTTGGAGAAAAAGAAAAAAAATAGTCACCCCCCAATTATAATTACATTGATCATTCATGCTAAATGAAGAAAAGTTCTTCATATTACATCATATTTTCCACTGTGGTCTGTAATGAATTTCTTTTTCTTAGTTTGTCTTTTTTGCTTCCCTCTTTGTAATGGCTCTCATTTTGTTGTTTACCTGTTTTCTAATAGACGTTCCCTAGGGTTCTGTAGAGTAAATGTTCATTTTTAGAAGCTCTTGAGAATTTCACCTAGTGGAAACATTCATAGCCTTGTCCCCATAGAATATATTATGAATACACCATTTTCCCATGACGAGCTGGAATTCACTAGAAAAATTCTTTTTTTTTAAAGCCAGACTCCTCTCCATGAACCTGTTTTCAAGAGTATTTTCTGAGTAATTCTTTTCTAATAATCCATGATAGACCACTGGAAAGATTTCTTTTTTATCCTTCAGAAAGAGAAGTGATTTCAAGAGTTCTTCAAAAGCGAGGGTCTTAATTGAGAGAGTGATAACCATTTCGAGTGTATTGTATCCTCCTTTGGACCCCAGAAATAAATATTGTTATGGAGAAGCCAGGCAAGATGCACTGAAGGCCCAGAGAAAGATCCTTCAGGGAAACAGTAACACAGTGTTACAGAACTGCCTCATCCATGCAGGGGAAAAAAAAAAAAACACTATTTATAAGTCACGGTATTCATCTAATTTCAAGTTGGCAGGCAAGGGGGAAGGGAACTAATGCTTACTTATACTTGATGTGTGCCAGACATCACAAAATCTATTCATCACAGTCATCCGATGAGTATTATTTTTCTCTATTGAAAGATTGAGGAAGGAGGCACAAAGAAGAGGAAACATGTTCAAGATATCCTAGTGGGCAGAAAGAGACCAGAATTCAAATCCAGGTCTGTCTGATTCCAAATCCATGGTCTTTCCACTACCCCACCACCTCACATCTTTATCCAGCTCCCTTTTAAAAAGAATCCCAATTATAGAGATAATAAAAGACATGTGATCATTGTATTTTTTTGAAACAAAGATGTCTTCAAAGACTCCATCAAGCCGGGGTCTACAGTTTCACAACATCACAAGCATCCCTTTCAGTATAATCTACCGCACCACTAATTTTGGCTATCAAGCCTCAGTTATAAGAATCCAATTCAACATAATCAAGTTCTAATGCCTCTGATTATTCCTATTTGCTTTTGCCTAGTGGCCTGGAAAGAGTACAGGTTTTACAAATATAAACAGAGGGCTGATGATGCTGTTGGAATGTTCTACCTTCCTGTTTTCAAAGCAAGAGACTGCAGCGCTTTGAAAAAGTTTTCCATGGAAAGAACAAAGGAAGCTTCTTCCATTAGATAATTTTAAAATTCATATACACCAAGGCGATCTGAGCAAGTTTTGTTAACATTCATTTGCTCAATATTTAAAATCTGATGGGAAATAGTATGTAAGGAGGTAGACTTATACCTTTACTGTACGTAAGCTTCACAGAGGCAGGTTGGAGCCAGATAATTCAGTTCAGCTACTCAAACATTTATATGGCATGGCATGGCTGTTGCCCTAGTTGAACTCTGAGAGTAGAAACAAAGGTTTTAGTGAAACTTTCAGCACAATAAACCTTCTACAAAGATAAAAGGATACAGACCAAATTTAGTTCAAAAGAGTGGAAGATTAACGTTCTTTGGGAATATTAGGGAAAGCTTTAGAGAGAAGGGCCTTGAGTGTCAAACGCAGGAGTTTAGACTTGATCCTATAAATAATGAGAGGAAACATCATCAGCCCAGAAATGAGGAAGAGCAACCTGACCATGGTGTGTAGATCAAGGAAAGGAAAGAAGGAAGAGGGAGACATATAATAAGGGCTTTTCTATCATGGCCACAGTGGACCCAAAATAAAAGGGCAATAAGGAAAGACTTTAAAAGAAAATGCATAAAACTATCGATGGAACAGATGAAGATGATTGAAAGGAGTCATCAAAGACAACTCTAAGAAGTGGTTCTAGGCATTATCTCTCACTTAATAAAGAAATGTGAGTTGAGGAGTGTGACTGTTGAGAATGATTAGAATGATGTATTCTGAAACATATTGACATTGAGTCCCAGCCAAAAATCCAAGGGCGTTCAGTGCTCCAGTGAGGAAGCACAAGTGACACTATGCCATAGGCTGATCTTACAAAAGCCTGTGGCTCAGCCAAACCAGACAGTCATTTCCAGTAGTAGGTGACACTGACATATTCAGGTTTCTTTCCCATGACCTGATCATTTCTCAGTAGGAAACTGAGGGTAGCAAATGTTTTGGTTCTACTCAATTTAGCGAGATTTTTACTGTCATAGACAGAAGCACTGAATAATTCATTGGAGGACCAAAGAGAGCAGGTGTTTTTACATGGTCTTGAAAGTGGTTGGCCAAGGAGTCATTCCACAAACTGCTATCACACCTGAGTAGGTACCAAAAACAAGCCCATTTACAAGTGCATCTAGAATCATCCAAGTCAGAAAAACAGCCCTTTTAATTTTCTGTTGCCCCATTGGAAGTTCCCGTGTGACAAATAATGGGCTTATGCAGACAAAAACAAAGAGAGAAAATGAGAGAAACACAGTAGCCACAGCCTAGATGGCTAAGGAAAAAAGGAAAGTGAAGGAATTAAGAAAATGATCACTTAATTTAGATGGTATTAATCATATTCCATAATCATGGAACTAGCATGAACAAATAATACAAGCACCTTAATTACAATCACAGAATTAAAAAAAAAACACTTTTGCACATGCGGAGATGAGGGCATCAGCAGGACATGCAAAAAGAAGGGATGGTCAAAACTCAAGTTCAGCAGGGGGAAGACCTGCAGGTACATATTTTGCTTATTTTCAAATTATTAATATCAACAAAGAATAAGCCTTTTCCAGACCAGCTCTTGGCCACTTTTTCACTAATATAAATCAATGGCCTGAGCAATCACATAGATTTAGAAGATGAGAGAATCTAACCTATTTATAACACAGTCAATTCTCCATTATTCCCAGGCTCTCCCAAAGGGTACTCGATTTTTGCTATTATCTGTCCTTTGGCCATTCCATTGTCCATTATCTTCTCCACAGGGAAAAAGAGGTGAATCTCAAATCAATCCATTTAACTATTTATTAGTACTGGTAAGAGGGTAAAGGAAAAGAAAGGCCAGTGTTTTCTACAATAAATATAGACCTTACCCATTGGGCATTTATCCAAAGGTTTTCATTAGTTCTGAAAATGTGCTAAGAGTTTTCTTGCTTTATTGTCAACTTAGTGATCTTACACTATTCACATTTTAAGAAATACATTGTGACATCTAAGAATCATTTTCAATCAAAATAGCCAAGACCAAATAATGACTTCTAAAAGAGTTATCTACTAGAAAAGTCAAATATGGAAAGCAGGATCTCTGGTTAACAGCTCATCATTAATCCCCACTGGCCAGTGAACCACCATCTCTGAATGTGATATTTAAACTTTGTAAAAATTAATTTAGAGTTGATTTTGAAAGTTATCCACTGCTCATCTTTTCTACAGAGGCAGTTAAAAATAACCAGAAAATATCATAAGCAACCTCAGGGAACCTTCTTCTTCAGTTTCCCAATGTCCCTATTTGTAAAATGGGGTTGTTGGCAATATTTATCAGCAGAATGTACTAAATGGAGTTTTTGTGAAGATTTAAATGTGCTAATATACATGAATTGCATAAGCAGCATGCTAAATAAGCCTTATCCATAATATACATTATTATTATTTTTTATCATCATCCATCTCCTAGATGAGAATGTGGCCTTGCTGGTGCTCAGTATGATTTAAGAATCAGGAGAGCACATTAGGTCTAAACATTGTCATACCTTCCCGATAAAAGAACATCTGGGCTGGTGTTGTAAGAACCTTGTACAAAGGATTGGTCCTTATCAAAAATCATCTCAGGAGTTAGCTCACCTGTTTCCTGCAGGCCTAGAAAGTGCCAGTAAAAACATGGACAGTCCAAAGAGAAACAAAGGTCAGGGCAGAACCATACCAAAATACACTCCACTTTCTACTCCTCTTCGTGGTCACTGAAATTTTTGCTAAAAACAGGGGGTAGGGGTTGAGGGGAGGATGATGGAATATGTCTCTATTCACACACACACCATGTATGTGCATGGTTTCTCTTTTGAGCCATATTCCCCAAGGAAAGTAGCAAACATGGTTAAAACTGTGTTTTGGCCAAAAAAGGAGGATTTAAAGACCAGTTTCTGTAGCCATCATGATCATATCAAACTATGTAGGTTTAGAATAGACTATAACTTTCACATAATCTTTGCTGTATTAAATGTGCAAATCATAAAAATAAATGAATGCCTGCTTTATGGAGACTGAGATGGTTAAATCCATGTATCAAAGTGGCAAGATTATGGTGTCCAGCTATGCAGTCAAGTAAGCACTGGCCTGATTGTTACTGTGAAGGTATTTTGAGGATTTAAATAATTAGTCAGTTGATTGCATCTAAGGCTGATTACATCTACAATAAACAAAGGAGATTGCCTTCAGTAATAGGAGGAGTCTTACCCACTCAGTGGAAGGCCTTAGAGGGAGAACTGATGATTTCAGCAAAAAAAGAAGGAATCTATTTCTACTTCAGCCAGTCAGCTTTTCCTAGGGAATTCATCAAAACCTTCATTGGAGTTCTCAATTTTTAGTCTGCTCTATGGAATTCAGACTTGCCAATCCCCACAGTCACATGAGCCAATTCCTATAATAAATGTCATAATATTTAAATACAGCTAGCTAGATAGAACCTGTCAGTTCTGTTTTTCTGGAGAACCCTGACTAATATAGAGACAGGGCAATTAAGAAGTTGTGATTTTTAGTCTTCTTTGAGCTCTCTGGAGGACACTGGCTTCTTAGATATCTCCATCAGGAAAATAAATAAAAAGAAACAAAACAATAATAAAAGAGATCAAATGCACAAATTTGTTGAAGTCCTGTGCTTTGCTCTTCAAGCCAAGCAAGATGCACAAGAATAATGCTATGAATTAAAACTCACTTTGTGGAACACCACATTTGTGTGGACATCTACTTAACTGATGGTTTTACTTGGTGCCAAAAAAAGATAAAATTATCAATTGAAATGAGTTCTTCTTTGAACAGATCTATCCAGTGTGGCATCTGAACTGCCTCATGCATGGTTTCAAGAGCTGGATGCAGATCAGGGTTGGGTTAACCTGCAGGTATCTGCCTGACAAACATACTCTAAGTAAGGAAGAAAGGTAGTCGTTACATTAGTTTTTTCCACTGGGCAACCAATCCATGGGAATGAAAAAGCACTTCTCAGGAAGATTTTGAAGATATTCCTCTCTTCCAGGATTGGCCAGCACAGTCATGAATTTATTCATTCAATTACACGTATGCTGAACTTCTGCCCGTTATAACTAAAATACAGAATGAATAAGCCAACGTTCTCGGAGTCTAATGCGAGAGATAGACATGAAAACAAAATAAAATACAACACGAACAGGGAGCTAAAACAGGTACAAACAAAATGCTACAGAAGCCCAGGGAAAAAGGGAAAGTGACATTTGTGCGGGTCTAAAATGAAAAGATGTTACCAAAT
Organism: Dasypus novemcinctus; assembly: GCF_030445035.2. Lineage (NCBI taxonomy): Eukaryota > Metazoa > Chordata > Mammalia > Cingulata > Dasypodidae > Dasypus > Dasypus novemcinctus. The sequence continues at coordinate 22,217,226 of NC_080675.1, forward strand.
GGAGGTAGCATTCTATGGAAAGAGAAAACAGCACGGGAAAGGTTAAATATCTAGAGGGCCATGCTTACCACTTCTGGGACACAGACCCAGGGGATGAGAGCTGGGGCACGATGCCTGAGCTATGGTTTGAGATACAGATTCTCATAGATCGCACAGGTCACAATAAGTTTGTATGGACTTTATCCAAAAGGACAGGGAATCCAATAAATAGGTGACTAATGAAATGCTATACGAGTTGTGGGTTTTTTAAGGAAATTAACTCTGGGGACATCAAGAACAATATAGTACGATGGTTTAGGGAGAATGGTATGGGGAGACCTGACAAGAGACTGCAGCATCCAAGATTGAAGCCAGCTCTGATATCGGATCCCTCTGAAGATTCTTTCCTAAAAGAGTTGGGTTAAATGAGCAAGATTTCCTATGTGGCAAAATACACACTCAAAAATACTATCAGAAATTCCAAGACTATCAATGAAGCAATTAAAAAACAACTGAAACTCTGAGTCAGGAAAAAAACCTCTAAATCAGCGATCTCAAATCTGGGACCTTTTCAAAGAATTCATATCCCCAGGCTTCATCCCAAGCTTAATAAATAAGAATCCTCAGGCACAGGAACCTGTATTTTTAACCAGTTCCCCCAGTGAATGCAGATGGGTGAGTCAAATTTGTGAAAGGCTGACTCTAGGCCTGCACATCAAATTCCTCTGGGAACAGGGATGAGGTCTTGTTTGACAGCATATCCCAAATGCTGCATATAAAACTTAGCATTGTGCCTGGTACAAGGTAAGGACACAACTTTCAGTCAATTCCCCTGTTACAAGCTCATGACTCAAACAGATGTCTACCTTGCATTCCTTTGGGACTCAGAGATTATTAGAATTGAGTTTTAAATTCCACTGCTGTCAGCACTACAGGACTTGTTCCTTACCTATTCGGGGGGAAAAAAAACACATTGACCAGAGAATTTTAATCTCCTTTGCATGTCTTAAAGTAGCAAACAAGTTCTTATTGTTTCATGTTAGACTGAATGTTGGCTCAGAAACTACTTACTAAGATGTTAACGTTTACAAAATACACTGGAGTGCCTGCCTCACTCCGTTCCAATATGACAAAACTTAAGTATTTATATTACACATTATGTGATCTTAACAGGAAAAGCCTCTTTGTTTCTGGAATTAGAGGTGTGGGGCATGCCTGACATCTTCTTAAGTATAATTTCTCTTCATTGATAAATTTACAGAGTCATAGTATTTGTTTGGAAAAGGAATCAAACAGCAACTGCTAAGCAGAATGCAGAAATTATACTATGTATACATGCAATTACAATGATAAATGAAAATAGCTCATGTTGTGTCTATAGTGCACTCTATTTGCTCAAAAATATCAGCCATAGAAGCAGTAAGAAGCTCCTTCACTTAAATTAGTAGAAAATTACTGAGGAAAACCTTCTGAAAGAAATATTTCCACACCGAACTGATAATCCAACTGCAGCATCTGAATCCTAACATCTACCATTATACAAGCAAGGTAAAAATTATTCTGTAAGTACAAAATAAGCTTTTATAAGCATAACAATAATTTACATGTTAATTTCTAAAGTAAAATATTTTCATGATTTTGCCAAAAGTCATGTCTGACATGAACTAAGTAAAGCAAGTGTTTAAAATTCATTCTGATAAAAATCCTTGTATGTTGGTAAGGACATAACCACAGCTGAATTCTCACCAGTTTGACGTGTAGCGTAGACAAAGGTCTTGTTCCAAGCTAGAGCCATCAGTCAGTTGTGGAAAGGTAAATGACAGTGAGAAGGGATGCATGGAGACACACTCCTTAATTGCCAAAGGCTGTGCTTTCAATGAACCAAAAGAATTCTAGTAGTTAGGCAGGACTCAGCTGATGCCATATTCTGATTGCCCAAACTGAGGCAATTCGTTTCTGTACTCTGCTTCCTTCCTTGCAACCCCATCACGCCACTACTTTACCCTGCATATCACTAGTTGTGAGATAATTTTGCCACTGGGTGAAGTGCTTATTTCCTGCACTCTCATTTACATGGATAAGTAAGAAAATTTTATTTTGCAGAAGATGCTATATCACATTACTGTTAATGAAATAGTTCAAGGGGTCAAAACCCTTCCTTGGGTTTCCAAATGAATGGCAAAATATTGTAGAAGGTGAGAATAACATAAAGGAATCTGAGCATTTCAGAGAGAGAAGGGTCTGAAGTCTGCATTTATTAAGCCTCTATTATGTGCCAGGACAGTTAGATATTTTACAAAATTATGTCACTCAATTCTCAGAAGAATAGCTCTGTGAGTTGAAACCACTTTCCCCATTTTATACTTGAGTAGACAGATTTTAAAATGTGGCAGGTGAAAATATTAACAAGTGGCAGATCCAGCATTATAAGCCAAGGCTATCTCTTCAAGTGCAAAGCTCTTTTCACTAATGCCATTACAATTCCTGGCATACTTAACAATGATGACTGCACTATCTTCAATTATGGATAAAACTACAGAGCAATTAGATTTTGTGGCTCCATTTCCCCTATCAACTTGGATGACCTCAGGTGGAAGGATACTGTATTACCAGTCTTTGTCTCTTTGGCCGCACTCTATGTCTGGTAAGTGCTAAAATCACCTGCTGATTGAATGAATCTGTTCTTTTCATCACCTTGTGTATGTATGCCTTCTGTCCCTACAAGAATATATTGTTCATGGTTACCAGGCCATTCATGTGAAAATATCACAAAATTATTTTATTTACAGACTCCATAGCACCTGTTTGGAAAAGAACACAGCCAGTTAAAAATAATTTG